>NC_133538.1:156577048-156877048 GCF_048544455.1 Silene latifolia | reverse complement strand
CTGCTAAAGCAAAACTTTGTTTTGCTGGTCTGGAATCTGGAATAGTCAAACTTTGTTTAGCTAGTCTGGAATCTGGTGTAGTTAAACTTTGTTTAGCTGGTCTGGAATCTAGTGTAGCCAAACTTTGTTTAGCTGGTCTGGAAACTGGTTAAGCAACACTTTGTTTCGCCGGTCTGGAATCTGGTAAAGCAAAACTTGGTTTTGCTGTCTGGAATCTGGAATAGCCAAACTTTGTTTAGCTTTGAGTGAACCTGCAAAATTTGATTTCACAAGCTCGAATGCGTGTCAGGGCCCGCCGACCGAGGAGTCAAAATTTTATTTTGAAAATGGATTAGAATGTAAAATTTGATTTTACAAACTAGGATTTGCAAAATTTTATTTCGCAAAAAGGCAAGTTCAGAAAATTTTATTTTAAGAATTCAAATGCATGTCAGGGCCTGCCGACCAAGGAATTCAAAATTTTATTTCGAAAGAAGGAATATAATGTAAAATTTTATTTTACAAACTAAGATGCGTGTCAGGGTCCACCGACCGATTGATTTAGAAATTGCGAAATTTTATTTCGCAAAAAAGACAAGTTCAAAAAATTTTATTTTAAGAACTTGGAATGCATGTCAGGGCCTGCCGACCAAGTGATTCAAAATTTTATTTTGAAAAGAGAAGCTGATTTGAGGTTCGTAAAATTTTATTTCACGAAAAGAGCTGGAGAATTGCAAAATTTATTTCGCAAAAAGATTAGACTTAAATTTTTGACAATCATTGATTTTGAAACTCGCAAAATTTTATTTTACGGGAAGATGAGACTTTATGAGAAAGCCCCCACTTTGGATGAATCTGGAAGATGAATGACAAAGTACTCAACTGAACGAGTTAGTGACAAATATATGACACCTAAAATGCAAATGCATGTCCTGGACGACTAAAAATGTTGTTTTCCGAAAACATTTGAAATGAGTATTGAAAAAGTTTTCATTTTTTTTTTTGAAAATATTTTGAAAAAGAGGGGGTCTGACCCAAATGTGATCCAAGTAGAAAGACTGGAGACTGACTCCACATTTTACTTTGAAAGTAGCTAACAATTTCTCTGGTGGAGAATAATTGTATCATTTTTATTTGACATGTTAATTTGAGTTATATTTTAATGAGTTTTGTCCTCTTTAAAGTAACAAGCTCTACTAATTAAGCAAAACTAATACCATAGAAACAAAATACTTATGTGACTGTATAAACTTAGTGTACATCCCCAGAATTCTTAGATGCTGAACGAGGGTGATAAATGGAGTGGAGTAGAAGGTTCTATGGTGTTAGAAGACACTGGAGACCTGTGTGCCTCTCTCACTCACCTAAGTGAATGAAAGGATCGTCCCAAGAGGAATGGAGACAATGTAACTGTGGATTGACTCGTCTGAGAGATGAAAAAAATGACTACTCTGCACTTTGATTGCAACTTTGACTGAAGTATTTTTGTCTTTTTTACTGGAATTTTTTTTACTTGAATTTTTGAGATTTTTGACAGTGGATTAAATTGCAACTTTGGCTGGATTTTTTTTTTATCTTCTGAATTTTTGAGACTTCTGACATTAGATTTGATTGCAAATTTGATTGCAACTTTGACTGAGGTATTTTTGTCTTTTTTTTTTACTGGAATTTTTTACTTAAATTTTTGAGACTTTTGAGACTGTTGTGCAATTTTGATTGGGTTTTTTTGTTGACTTATTATGAGTCTTTGGTGTGAATATTTTTCATCTTGTATTGGTACTTGGACTCACATCGTTAGTTCATTCTAAGGGACTAGTGGTCACCTATAAAATAGCACGGAGTGCGCGCTCCCGTGTCTTATTTGATATGTTCGGGCACGGGTATATTAGAAATCTAGTTTGAATATTTTTGAGCTAGTTTTCTAGCATCAATGGAAATGGATGACAATATTTGCTAACATGGTTGATCGCATGAGTTTGTGCTCATCTGATAGTCATTTGAGATATGGAAAATTGACAAATTTGGTATAAAGAGAGTTGTGCTCATTTGGTAGTCATGGAAATTTGACGAATCAGGTAGAAAGATAGAGTTTCCAAACCAATAGGTCACCTATCTAGAGACACGGCGATCAAGAAATTATCACACCATAGGAGATGGAAAAGGTGGTCAAATGCACGCCCTCGTTCAGGCTGACTCTAAGAGGTCGATTGATCTACACTAAAGAGATACGCCCTAATGTATTTCAAGTATATTGTACTAGTTAAGGGTAAAAAGTAGAACAAGTCAGTAATAAACATGACATATGCTCATCTTTTCTTTTATTTGACTCAAAAAGGACTAAAATGATCCTATTTACTATTAGGTAGGACAATAGTGAAACATGTTTTGATCGACTACTAAATCATGAGCTATCATCCCTGAATCTGGCGTGTGAATCCAAGGCAGGGTCATACAATATTGGTCACTTGCATGCACTTACACTTTTACATCTTATTATTAGGGACAGAAAAAAGACAAAATTATCATTCCTTATTTTATCACTCTCCTACTGCTGGTCATTAGTGTATTGCTAGTGCTTGCCATTTTATGTCAAAGGCTATTCTATGTCAGTTCTTTTATTTTTTAACTGACGCGAGTTTTATACATTAACTCAAAGATACGAAACAATAAGCTTACAACATGGCTCATAATTGGGGTTGGATGCCCATTTTTTGTTTGATTTATTTGACTTAAAAAGGACTAGAATGGTCCTAATTTAATTAGACACTTGATGTAAACTAATCATTTTTTTGTGCTAATATCTGAAACATAGTTATGAGATTATAAGACTAGAAGAGTGATTTTTCTGGCTTTATTGACATATTTGTTTTTACTCTCTATTTTCTATTTTCTTTTGAACTGATTTACATGTCTTTACAAGGAGACCTGGGATAGTTGTACGAGAGTTGTTGGAAAGACTTAAAGTGTAGGACGACATATATAAATTTTTACATTGGATCACAAATGAGTATTTTTTTTTTTTGGAAACTAATAATATCAAAGAAAAAAGTTTTTTTTTATATTTAAAAATAAATAAATCAAATATTACAATAAGACCCCTACTTTTTTTACAAGAAAGAAACGATTTTTTTTTTGAAAGTGATATTTAATGACTAATATAATTAAGATGTATGCAAGTATATTTCTAGTGGTTATCTGACAAAAATGACACTTTTGAGGCCTCTATGCATGTTCTAGTGGTATTTGAATGGTGATATGGGAATGTTAGATGACAAAGATGAGGAATACCATGACTAAATAATAGAAAATATGACGCCAATATGCACTGGATGAGAGGATAATGAGCGACTTAGACGTAATTATACATTTATACCAAGTAAATAGACTAAACCTAGTTGCACTAGGTAGTGAATGCAGACCCGACTTTATAGAAGACCCTATCTAGTAATTACTATGTACGATATAGATATAATCAAATTATTAATATGTAACGTGACTAAATTTACATGCTTACAAACAAGAAATAATGTATACATTTATCCTAATCAAAGGTTCTACGAGATCTATGGTTACGTTTATAGGTTGGAAATTTGGTACTCACGACATTAAAATACCCGAGGGTATCTCTCGCTTTTGTGCTCCCCCAGTCATATGGACCAGACGAGTTGCCAAAACGCGACGTTATGAGGTGAAAAATATGTGTAAGGCCTAGTCGGTCGAATGGACCTTATAAGTATACAACATACTTTACCACTTTTGTCTTATATACAATAAACACAAAAAAAAACCACTTTTTATAAAAAATATAAAAAAAACGCTGATTAGTCGTATAATAGTGTCATAGGTATGCATATGGTGATTTGAACTAGTTTAATGCTTAGTTTAGGATGCATGCAAAAGCTGGACATATCCACGAAGAGACAGTTCTTACCCGTTAATTTCATACGCAAACTTTGTACGCTAATCCATAAATTCAATTGCACTGACATAATTAGTCGTAGCAAAAGAATAAAAAAACTCAAATATATAATATTATCAATAAATTTCAAGTCTTACCCGCTTATTAATCCCCAGCGGAGTCGCCACTGTGAGATCCCTGAAAAAATCTCCTTTTTTGCAATAAGTTAATAAATATGGAGTCGCCAGTAGGTTTTATAAAAAAAAACATACAAAAATAAGTTAACGGAAAAGGCCCCTTTTGATCCCCGCGGAATGGGATCGATCCGTCACTCTGGGCCTAAACCAAAGATTGCGGATTAGGGGTAAAGGTACGGTCGTCGGGGAAGGTGTTAGCACCGGATCGCCCATCAAATGATTTACTCAACTATTTATTTATAATATTATATATTTGACGAAAATAACAAAAGAACAAGAAAAACGATACAAATTATGTACAAGGACAAGTTAACTAGTTAGATTATATACAAATTATACGATAAAAAAAAAAAAAAAACAACGAAATAGAAAAAGTAAAGAAAATTTATTTGATTTGATACCCTCAGGCCTATGTGGATGTTGACTATGAATGATTATCGACTTTGTCGTTAATTATTGGCTCTTATGTGTTTATATGAAAACTGAGACAATTTATTGTACGTGGTTTGATTTGAAACTGGGGTAATTTATTTGAGACGGATAATCTGTAAAAGAGTAGAATTTATAGTCTGTTTTGATCTTGGGTCTCTCGGTATTGTATTTGTGACGCTGGTTTGTGTTTTTTGATTGCCCGTCCTCCCCGATAGTGATGAAGGGTATTTATAGTAACATAATTTGGAACTTTGTCAAATAGAGTTTGAGGTTTGGTTTGCTATCTCCTCTTTCCCGTAATATCCAATCCTTATTCAGTGTTATCTCATCTTCTCGTTTTCTTAATTATCACCCGACTCCGTAGTATTCAAGAGTTGTGTAACGTCCATGATTCTATTTGTTGTTTGTTGCTTATCCATTTGAAAGTTATGATGGATAACACAAGGCCACAAATCTTTAATTTGGACTTGCCTTATCATGTAACATACCATTCGGCCCAAAAATTTAAGCATCAAACCTTGCCCTCTTCCACTAAGATTTTGTAACCTCTTAACTGACGAATGGTTCATCGGATTTTACTTGTTATTCACTAACACTAATTAACTCACTAATTATCTTGAAATTTACGGATAACAAGGAGGACGTGAAATAGGTTGTCGAGTGGACAAAGAGAAAATAATGGTTTAATGGTAGTTTTATGCTATCTTGAACAATTTTACGGAAAATAAGCGTAAAGAGCCTTTAACTATGACATTATCAATTTCGATTTAGTCATTTAGTTTTAGCCTCATCATCGGGTACCCTTAAGGCTAGTAGACAACTTTGAGGTGTCTACAGATACTGGTATCTCAAGTACACGGGCCCAAGGTACAAATCTCCCTAACCAAGTGAATGGTCAGATGAATCATAATAGTGAAGAAAGAGGGTGGAAAATACATTTCCAGCTGACAAAGAGAGGTTACAACGAGGTCCTGCAATGAATCCGCGTCATCGGGATCGATGACTTTCTCGCATATGGACTGGAAGAAGAGACTGAATCTAGTTATAGCATATCTTACCTTTTGAGGTAAAATGGAACGAATAGCCACAGGTAGTAACTGTTGCATCAAAGTGTGACAATCATGTGGCTTTAACCCGGTGAGTTTTAGGTCTTGCATCGACACTAGGCTATTGATGTTCGACGAATACCATGTGGCACTTTAATTCCATTCAAGCATGCACATAACTCTTTTTTCTCATTCCGTGAAAGGGTATAAGCTGTTGGCGGTAAAAATGTACGATTACCTCTCTTCTGTGGTGCCAACTCTAGCCTAAAACCCATCATTTTCATATCTTCCTTAGCTGCGGCGTTATCCTTTGTTTTACCGGGAACATTCAGAAGGGTATTGATAATATTATCACAGACATTTTTCTCAATGTGCACGAAATTGAGGCAATGCCTGACCTCCAGGTCAGGCCAATATGGATGTTTATAAAAAAATATGGATCTTTTCTTATACCCATGAGTAGACAATTTAGAGCCGCTCTTCTTCCCATAATCTATCTCAATATGCTTTACTTTCTGATAAACATCATGCCCACTCAAAATTCTAGGAGGTTGACGAAGTTCTTGACTTCCATTGAATGGATTCTGCATCTTGCGATAACAATGGTCATGATACAAGAACCTCCTATTTCCCATATACACATACTTACGAGAAGACTTCAAGTATTCAGACTCGATATCCTCCCCACACAATAGAAAAGCCACTTTCCCATGAATTGTGTGCCCAGAAAAGTCGCCATAAGTCGGATAGTCAGATATTGTACACAATAACATCGCTCTCAAATTGAAAGTTTCGTTCTTATATGCATCAAATACTTCTATCCCACTATCCCACAACATTCGCAAATCATCTAGAAGAGGTTTCAAATAGACATCTATATTATTTCCAGGTTGTTTAGGGCCAGAAATTAACAACGAAAACATCAGATACTTTCTTTTCACGCACACATATGGAGGTAAGTTATAAATAGCCAACAGTACTGGCCAAGTACTATATTGGCTACTCATGTTTCCGTGTGGGTTCATTCCATCAGTGGACAGCGCTAGACGTAAGTTTCTAGGTTCATTGCCGAACTCGGGATACTTAGCGTCGAACGATTTCCATTGCATACCATCTGCTGGGTGTCTTAGCTTTTCATCATTTATTCTTCCAGTTTCATGCCAAGTTACTATTTTTGAATCATCGCTATTCGCATAAATCCTTATGAATCTTGGTATCACTGGAAAATACCACAACACCTTAGCCGGGATCCCTTCCATATCCTTATAACGCCACTCCAAACATTTAGGGCAATTGGTTAAGTTTTGATATAATTTCAGATACAATATGCAATCATTTGGACATGCATGTATTTTCTCATATTTCACACCCACACCTCTTATTAGTTTTTTAGCCTCATATGTCTTAACAGGTAGAACATTACCATCTGGAAGCAACTCCTTTATCAAGGCTAAAAAACTAGTGAAACACGTGTCACTCACCCCATTTGCCCCCTTGATATTATACAACTTCACCACAACCGATATTTTTGTGAACTTACAACCAGGATACAGAGGTGCTTCAGACTCACACAACTTCTCATACATATTGTTAAGGTCATCCCAATTAATAGTGTCATCACCTACATCTTGAAAAGCATTCGACTCATCATCATTCTCTTCATTATCTATGGACCCAAAATTCAACTTGCCTGCTTCCAACTTTTCCAACTCAAAAAACTCGGCAAACTTAGGATCATCAGTTAGCCTTACGTATTCCTTAACATCATCTTCTTCAAAGCTATTCTCGTCCTCTAATGGTTCCCCATGAAAAATCCAACGTGTATAGGATCGACTAAATCTCCACTTTTCTAGGTGTATTTTAACGTCCGGAAAAGCTATATACCTAATATTACCACATCTTTCACAAGGACATGGAATACCAGAAAAACCTTTCAAATTGTTCGCAACGACTTCATAAAATTCAGCTAAACCATCCTTATAGTTTGGGTCACTCATATTTGCAGCAATCATCCAAGTTCGAGTCATTTTTCTACATTCGTAATATATAGGCAACTAATTCAGAAAATCCAATAATAGGCAAACAAATAAACGAAATTCAGGAAATCAATTAAGCTAAATTATCAACAAATTAGATAATAACCCAACAAATTCACAAATTCAAAAATAATCGACATTCATAGGCCAGGAAATTGAACAATCCTATATCCATATATAGCTTGAAAATCTTAATAAGAAATAGTTAATAAGAAACATATATACCTGATTGATAAACACGATGAGGGAGAGAAGACGGTGACAACAGTGACGGAGATGAAGACATAGAGAGACGATCAAGGAGGAATGGAGGATGATATTTGTGTAGCAGTATTAGCTTGTGTTTGTGTTTTGTAGTGTATAGCAGAATAAAACGATCTGTACGTGGTGTTTTTTCTTTAGATCTTTTTAACAACAATAACAACGGTTATTGCATCTACAACCGTTGTTAAAACCTAATAACAACGGGTACTAATATAACCGTTGTAATTACGTTTCACTAATTTTGCGCCAAATTATTAACAACGGTTATAATGTATTACAGAGTAAACTTTTGTAATTAGTTTTTATATTAACAATAGTTGTGAAAGTTTAACCCGTTGTTAAAACCAATAACAACGGTTAACAACACATAACCGTTGTAATTAAGTTTAGTAAAATTTCGCGCAATCCATTATACAACGTCTTTTGGTGATTTTCGTGAATAAGCATTGTTAAAGGGCCGTTGTGGTTGCCTGGATTTGTGTTAGTGATTAAGTCCTGAAGAAAAGTTGAGGAAATGCTACTCTCGAAGGAAATGAGCATCTCTGTTTTGCTAGTCTTGGCACGATCCTTGCGTCTTGGGAAGTGGCACGGGCTCTCTGGACTGTGATCCTAGAGGGTTATCTGGGACACGCTTGGATCATTTAGCTGGAAGACGAGCGTCTTGGCAGCGGGACGCTCGGATGGTGGTGAAGGAAGACGCTCGGGTCGTCTGTGATCCGCTCGGATCCCACGGTAGACTGCTTCTCTTCTTTTCTTCCTTCATAATCCACGAGGATCATTCTGGGGATGCAAGGATCCTTTCGTCATTGCCCATTTTACTTCATTATCTAC
Organism: Silene latifolia; assembly: GCF_048544455.1. NCBI lineage: Eukaryota > Viridiplantae > Streptophyta > Magnoliopsida > Caryophyllales > Caryophyllaceae > Silene > Silene latifolia. Next base: position 156,868,365 of record NC_133538.1, on the reverse strand, counting down.
ATAGGCCTTCTAATATCGTCTTCTCTTTGATGCTTGGTCATTAGATGTGATCAATTTAGCTCCATTTCGCCATGTAAATGCAAGGTTAGCACTCCTTTCCTACTAAAGAGACAAAACCTCAAAGAATATGCAAAATGGGAAACTAAAGATAGTAAATGACCCAATTATGCACTATAAAGCATAGGAATGAGGTTAATTCGGCAACTAAATATGCTCAAATATGAGTCACATCAATTCATTTGTCTGTTCGCAAGTTATTTATAATCTATGTTAATAAGCATTTGCATGTAATTAAGAGTAGAACTATATATTAAAACGAGTATATCATATAATGGCAAAAACATAAAAAAAAAAACAGTACAATAAGGAAAAAAAGGAAACGCAATAAAAAAAAAAAAAAAAAAAAAACCACAAAGACAAACAGCTTGCTAAGTAAATTAATTAAAAACCCTAACAGGAGTTTGACTAGGGGGTGGGTAATTAGGATAAACTTGATTATAAATCAAGCTTACTATATCGGCATCAAGACGGTGATCAAAATGAGGCACTTCTTCGTCTTCCCATGATTTCGGTACAGTAATAAAACTGTACCAAAAAAAACCTTCTCAGTAGATGAGCGTCCTCAGTAGTGGTGTAGATACCTCATTTCTGCACCTCCCGCAAGCCACCGGTGATGATTGGGCCGCATGTTTCGTACACGGAACGATTTATGACAATTCGTAAGTTTATCGTCAAGTGATAGCTCAAATACTTGTGTATACCCCTTGGTCGTCATCTACGCGCCGTTACGGTCGTTTTGACAGTAATTAGAGTTCATTTGGAGGCCGGGTTAAAAACCGTCTTCATTTTCTAATAAACCGTTAAAAATGCCGAGTCGCAATGTTCTGGAATATTCTGGATATTTCTATTCCATATTTAAATCTTTTAATCTTTTGGCAAAATATATCCCGAAATTATATTTTAAACAATAAGGAAGTCGAGATCTACCGCAATTCCATAAAAGAATGCGGAAATCTTTCTTCCGCAGGAGGAAACTCCTAGGGAAAGGACGCAACACCTGCTGCGCCTCTTCCAAGAGCTGCAGTGGCTGCTGTGCCTCTTCCCCAGCTCTTTTCTGCGTATTTTAAGATATTTTCGAGATTTGTTTCCAAAGTTTTACCAAAACCCTAATTCCTCCGTGTGATTAGTATAAATAGGGACCTTCGATCCTCATATTTCTCATGCGAGTGTCCGCCCTTCTCTTCTCCCTTTGCATTCTAAGACCGTGCTCTTTGCTTATTGGCGTCTAAGTGCTTGAACTTTCGACCACGTAAGCTCGGATCCTTCTAAGTACCAGCCTCGTTTTGCATGACCGACCAATTTGACAAACTCCACTCAATCAATCTAATCAATTTAATTTAATTCCTCTTACGAGGGCACTTTCATCATACATTCGAGTCGAGCAATCACTAATCGTTAACTTATTCAATCTCGTTTCGTCAAACATGTAAGTCTAAGGGTGTAAATCCCATGTTTTATTATTGTATAAACTATTGTAAGGTTTACATCAAAAGCATGTTTAAAACCGATTTGCAAAACCCTTTTATCAAACCTATTTTTACGGGTTAACAAAAGACAGACGTCGAGAAGAAACGCAGCAACTGTTGCGCCTCTTCCTGAGGCTGCCGCAGTTCCTGCTTTTCTTTTTCTTCCTCGTCTTTCTCTTAATTCATCTTCTTTCGTTTTTCTTTCTTATTTTCTTCTTTTTCATTCGTATATAATAATTATAATCATGACATGTACAATTATTGTCTTTAAATCCCGACTTAAATCCCTTGTAGTCAATATTTGCGGGTTTTTCGTCATTAAAATCAAACCCGGGTTTTGGAGATTCGATTCACTCATATCAAATCTCTGGGATTCGACTTTTGTATATTTTCTTCAGTTTATCGCGTCTTGCATTTTTCCGTCTTAGTAATTTGACCTAAATTAGTTGTAATTAATTTCTTATTAATCTTTAATTCACTCATAATTAGAGCTTCCTAATACGTACCCTCACCCCTTACTCCAGATATCTGTGAACATCCGTGTTCATTGGCATCCACGAGAGTCATTCTTGACATAGAATGCTAAGGGTAACGAGTTCTTAGTGTTCATGTCACTACTTTGTGTCTTGGCATGACGAGAAGTATTCGAACAGTTCTAATTTCCCATAAAAATTGGTGGGGACTCCACAAATGCAAACGTTTGTTTTCCCAAGCGCCCCCATGGGCCCCTCATGTCCACAGTTTGGCGACTCTGCTGGGGAGTAATACACTTACGTGTTGCCAAGGGTGAAACTTGAACAAGGTTAGGGAATAGTTTATATGAGACAGTTGTCGGTTTTCATTACTCGATCTTCTTAGATCTTTTTATTCGGCCTTCCTAGGCCCAACCCAACCCATTCGACCAATCGCTCTGTCTGGACGGTCCAAATTCTTATCTGGAACTAAGGATGGATAGCGATTGACGTCAACCATACCACGATGCTTACTCCAATTTGTATCAAGGGCCTTCAATACTCAAGGGAATGGACTAGGAACCGGCCTTACTCTTGTTTAGCGCGGACCTTACCACAGACCCGGGTTTGATTGCTTGGTATGGCAGCCCACCCTTTAAACCAAAACCCTTTAAATGCACTCAGCATACCTATATAATGCATGTTTGAATGCTTATATCATATGTGATCACCATTTTCTAAACAAAACCATGACGCATTTTTTAAAATCAAAAACCTCTTTCAAAATGTAAATATTTTCGAGAAATGACCCAAATTAGCGCAAAATGAGTCAAAACTCTGTCCAAATATCGAGTTAAAAGTCGGGCCTCAATAGCCCATTTCAAAAACTCACTTCGAGTCAACACTCTTACAACTACACTACAGTTGATTAGGACAAACATTTCAAAACTTTGTCATTTTCAAACCTCACTTACACAAGTGGCACACTCCCACTTCACAGTAAGTGTGTTAGAATGGTCGATCGTGTTTTGATTCGTCGTCGATCTCTTATCTAGTTTCCAAAATGTCTAGAACTAGTCACGCAAGTGTCAATGGACAACCCCAAAATGGTAATGATCAAATCCTAGCTGCGCTCGCTCGTCTCCAAACAAGTCAAGAACAAGCTTATGAACGCCTTAATGCTATTGAAAACCGGATTGTTGCGGTAGAAACTAGGCTACCTCCTGCAGAAGATGAAATTCTTAATGAAGTTGTGAATGACAACCTTCCACCCTATGTTGGACAAGCAGAAGTCAACCCTCCAGTAGGTCTTACTGAAGCTGAGAAGCGACTCCAATACTTGGAGGAGCAATTAATGTACCTAAAAAGAGACGATATCTATAGGGAAAACAATTGCAAGTATGAGGCCATGAGCGCTATATTGTCAACCAACTTCAAAATGACTGACATCCCAAAGTTCAAGGGACATGAAAACCTTTTGAACCACATTCGTGCTTTCAAAGACTACATGTCTATCAAAGGTATAAAACCCAAGATGTTCTTAAGGATCTTTCCTTCATCTCTCGACCCCATTCCTAAGCAATGTTCTATTCCCTAGAACACAAGAAGATTGCCACCTGGGACGACGCCGCAATCGAGTTCGCTAAACAATATGCGGATAATGCTGAAATCCAAGTCAATATACTCACTTTAGAGGTTCTTACCCAAAATGAGAAAGAAGGCTTCACCGACTTCCTAAGTAAGTGGAGGAAGACTAGTACACAACTCGTCGAGCGTCCGGATGAAGCTACCCTTGTGGAAAAGTTCGTGGATAATTTAAAGCCTATTTATGCAAATCACTTGAGATACCAAAACATTAAGACCTTCAAAGACTTAACTGTGCTAGGAACAAGAATTGAAGATGACATCCGTAAAGGACTCTTGTCCAAAACGGTGGGTCATGGATATCAAGGCTCAACAAGTCGTTCTTACGGCTCTACTAGCAAGACTGATGTGGTTAACCTTCTTGAATCATCAAAGAAGAATAACCCCCAAAGGAAGTTCACAAATATTGGTGACACGTACTCCAAAACTTTGAAGAGGTTAATGAAACAAGGTAAGCTCCAACCCATAGGGCCTACACCTGACCCAGAAAAGAAATCCAAGTTCTAGGACGAAAATTCATACTGCGAATATCATAGAGGTAAGGGACATGATACAGAAAAGTGTTACAAGATAAAGCATGTCCTTCAAGATATGATCGAAGACGGTCGCCTACCCATACCTCCTGGTGGTAAGCCTAACAATATTCAAAATCCTCTTGGAGTTCAGATGATTACAAATGAAGAATCAACCTTAGATTGTTCACACCTCATTTCTCCGGCCGAAGATGAGATCCATACATTAGAAGGTGAAGGGAGTTACTCCACCATTTCTCCTACCATCACCGACTTCATTGCATGAGCAAGGAATGTGAATAGACAAGTCTCAAAACTAGAAAATGTAGTGGCATCCCTCCGCAATCCAAGCACTACATCTAAGGAAAGTACGCCACTAAATCTTTCCCGAAGTTCTACGATGCAAGAAGTGATAACTGTGGTTGATAACCTAATCGATCAAATAATCCATTTAGAAGCTGAAATCATCAGGTTGAGGGAGCTTGCTACTATCAATGGCATATGGGCCGATGACGATGAGGATGAATGCCTCACTGAGCACTACCTAGTCAAAATTAGTGAGGACATAGTGAAAACCAAGATATAGACCACCTTACTAGTTCTGGACGTCTGTATCAAAATGTCTCTCAGAATGGTCCCATAGCTAATAGTCCAGTTACTAACACCAACGTCGTTACACCAAATGATGGCGAAGATACGTCTACTGACCACTTGCTAAAGCAATTACAAAAGACAAAGGCTAATCTTTCAGTCTGGCAACGAGTTGCAAGTTCATTCCACCATCGCCAAGTTTTGCTGCAAGCCTTAGCTAAATTAAACGTGGCACACAACGCTACACCTGATGATGTAGTCAAGTTGGTCTTCCAAGATTCAACTAAGCTAAGTAACCCAGTTACTTTCTCAGATGAGGATTTACCACCTTTCGGGCTAGTCACAACCTGGCTCTATACATTACTGTCATTTGCTTAAAGAAGAATGTGTCAATGACTTTGGTAGATGATGGCTCTGTGGTCAACGTCATACCATTAAAAATGACATATAAGTTTGGCATGAAAGAATTGGATTGGACCCCTACCAACCAAGGTGTTTGCGCATACGACTGTACACGACGCAAGGTAGTAGGACTAGTCAATCTCACCATAGCCACAGGGCCGATTGAGCGAAAGGTTAACTTTAAAATAGTGGATATCGAAGCATCATTCAACATACTTCTGGGAAGGCCTTGGATTGACGCTTCCAAAGCGGTAACATCCACCCTCCACCAGAAAATCAAGATTCCACTAGATGGCAAAGTAGTGACGATCACTTCGTCACCTATTAAGGTTGTGATATAAAAGATGTCAAGCAACCAAGTGGTTACAGATCTAGTATACGAGCTCGGGGGCTTCCATAGCATAAACCTCGTAGAAAGTGAACTGGCACCCTTGTACTTCAATCCATATTCCAATCTAGTGGTCAACCACATACTCAAGTCTGAGGGATACTTCTCGGGAATGTCATTGAATCCTGTCCAAAAAAATAGCTTTGCACCTTACAAAGAAGGAAACTGTCAAAGGATACTGTTAGGATTGGGATACAAACCCACGAAAGAAGAAGCTCTAGAGATGCTTACACAGTTCTAAAACCGTAAGAACGTGGGAATCCAAGTGCGACCGTACCTCCCTACCCTAAATGGATACTTCGTTAGAGAAGGGAGTCAAGAATACTTACATGGGTTCCCCCAGCCTTGGCACTACAAAGGAAGGCAACTAGGTGGAATCAAGATCTTTCATAATTCCTACTTCATTCCTTCATAAACGGTTCCTACCGTCAAGACTCGTCAAGCCCCTTGCTTAGACAAACAAGCCGTTAGCCTTCTGTTTGGAGAAGATCGATTTGTTAGAGCTGCACAGGACGAGATCATTACCATGATACTTCAAGACGACCATTTCAACCCTGCCGCGTTAATCACTGAAACCAGTTCGAATCAGCAAAAAGGATGGAGAAAATCGATCAAATGGACAAACAACCAAGGAAGACTCTTCAAGCTCACCACTGGAGAAAGAGAGATGTTCAAAGGAGAACCAGAAGACCACGAATTCGAGTCAGAGTCAGAGTCGGAGTCGGAGTCGGAGTCGGAATCAGAGTCGGGGTCTAGAAAAGCCCCTAGAGAGTCTCCTCCTATCGTCACTCCCAATCCCCTTGTTTCTCCTAGCATAGTATCGAGTAGTAACAGTAGTTTGGGAAATGCCCCAACAGCTGTCCCTTTGCCGCCACTGACTACTGAACATATGGCTTCTTTGTTTCAACTCTTTTCAAAATTTAATATGAATAAATCAGATTCTGCTTACTCTTTGTGTTATTTTGAATGCAATTCTATTTACAATGATAATGAGGATGGCCCAGACCCAGATTCCATCGAACTACCTCCCTACATAGCTAAAGAAACATTACAAGAGGGGGAAGGGGCACCAGCTATAGAGAACACTGAACCCATCAATGTAGGAATCGAACTAGAACCCCAAGAACTTAGGATAGGGACAACCTTGAGCCCAACCGAAAGGGCTAGTTTCATAGACCTCCTGCACGAGTTCAAAGACGTTTTTGCTTGGTCCTATAAAGACATGCCAGGGATCGACAGGGATATTACAGAGCACAGAATTCGAATCAAACCAGGTTTTAAACCTGTAAAACAGAAGCTTCGTCGAATGAGGACAGAATGGGCTCTGAAGATCAAAGAAGAAGTCGATAAACAATTCAAATCCGGGTTCATCAAAGTTTCCGAGTATTCAGACTGGGTAGCCAACATAGTACCCGTACCCAAAAAGGATGGGAGAATCCGTGTTTATGTTGATTTCAGGTACTTGAAAAAAGCGAGTCCCAAAGACGACTTTCCTCTGCCACATATCGACTTATTGGTGGACAATACAGCAGATCACGTGTTGTTTTCCTTCATGGATTGGTACGCAGGATATAATAAGATCAAGATGGCCATAGAAGACATGCATAAGACCGCCTTTGTTACTCAATGGGGCACCTATGGTTACACTGTTATGCCATTCAGATTAATCAATGCTGAAGCCACGTATCAACGCACTGCAACCACACTCCTACATGACATGATGCATAAAGAAGTGGAGGTGTACGTAGACGATATGATTGTCAAGTCCAAGGATAGAGAGGGGCACATTGATAACCTTCGCAAATTCTTCCTAAGACTACGAAAATACAGCATGAGGCTCAATCCTAAGAAATGCGCATTTGGGGTAACGTCAGGCAAGCTTCTGGGATATGTCGTCAGTCAATGAGGAATAGAAATCAACCCTGCCAAAATCAAAGCTCTAATCGAAATGCCACAACCTCAAACAGAAAAGGAAGTTAGGGGATTTTTAGGCAAGGTGCAATATATAAGTCGATTCATATCGAAACTTACTATGATCTGTGAACCCATCTTCAAAAAGCTAAAGAAAACAGATCACACCATATGGGATGACGACTGTCAAAAGGCGTTTGACAAAATCAAGGAGATACTGGCCAAACCACCAGTGCTCATGCCTCCTCAACAAGATCAACCTCTTGGTTTATATCTCACAGTGACCGAAACAGCCATGGGGGCTATGCTTGCATAAACCGTCGGAAAAGAAAAGAGAGCTATCTACTACCTTAGTAAGAAGTTCTTGGAGTATGAATGCAAATACACACCACTCGAAAAGACATACCTCGCTTTTGTGTGAGCAACAAAGAATCTACGTCATTACATGCTTAGCTACTCCGTCAAGTTGTACTCCAAAATGATTGCCCCAAAAAACCTCTTCGAAAAACCCATTCTCAACGGACGCTTGGCAAGATGGACCTTAATGCTCTCAGAGTTCGCCCTCAAATACGTACCTCTGAAAGTTATAAAAGAGCGCGCCGTTGCCGAGTTCGCAGATAATCCCATCAACGACACCCAAGCAGTAGACACATGATCATTTCCAGATGAGGATATACTCCAAACCAATGTAGACTCTTGGGACCTTTATTTTGATGGAGCATCAAATCAAAGGGGATTTAGAATAGGAGTATTGCTCATTTCTCCTAAAGGTGAGCATACACCACTCTCTGTCAAACTCGACTTCGAGGTGACAAATAACGTAGCAGAATACGAATCTCGCCTCTTTGGGCTACAAGCGGCAGTAGGTTTAGGTATCAAGAATCTTCGAGTTCACGGAGATTCATCCTTGATCATCAACCAAATTACAGGATCTTGGAAAATTCGAAGTGAAAGTCTGGCACCCTATCAGGCCAGGATAGACTAAGTTGCCCAATTTTTCGATCAAGTAACTTATCTACATCTACCTCGAGAAGAAAATCAGTTTGCAGACGCTCTTGCAAAACTTGCATCTCTGATTAACATGCCAGACGATATGGTAGAAATGCCTTTATGCATCGAACGACGGTCAGAACCAGCGTATGTGCACCAAATCACAGATGAAGAAGAAAGCCCAAGGGAACCTTGGTTTCAAGCCATTCTAAACTTCAAGCTCAATGGCACCTATCCGCCAGGTATGGATAAGAGAGGACAACGTGCTATGCGCTTACTCGCCTCTCAATACATCCTCATGCAAGGAGAATTGTATAAAAGAACACCTCTTGGTGTAGTCTTGCGTTGCCTTGATCATTCACAGGCACAAAAAGTGATGGAAGAAGTCAATGATGGAGAATGTGGCCCTCACATGAGTGGACTAATGATGGCAAAGAAAATCCCGCACCTGGGATATTACTGGACCACAATGGAATCCAATTGCATCAAATATGTCAGACGTTGTCACAACTGCCAAATCTTCGGGAATGTGCAACACGTCCTTCCTTCACTACTCTACACCATGACTTCTCCTTGGCCATTTTCCGCTTGGGGAATCGACATCATCGGGAACATCACCCCAGCCGGAACAGGAGGTCACTATTTCATTTTGGTGGCTATCGACTATTTCCCCAAATGGGTAGAAGCAACATCTTACACCAGTCTCACAGCCAAGAACGTGGCAAAGTTCATACAAACCAATATCATCTATCGATATGGTTGCCCACATGAGATCATCAGTGACAATGGGTCACATTTCCAGGCTGAGACTGAACAATTGCTAGCCAAGTACAAAATCAAACATCACCATTCCTCGCCATACAGACCACAAACTAATGGCGCAGTGGAGGCAGCCAACAAGAATGTTGTCACAATCCTCAAGAAAATGATAAGATAATTATCGAGATTGGCCAAGTAAGATACCATTCGCTCTGTGGGGATATCACACATCCGTTAGGACGCCCAATGGGGCCACTCCTTTCTATTTGACTTATGGCATGGAAGCTATGCAACCAGTTGAGCTAGAAATCCCATCCTTACGCATTCTACTCGAAAGTTAAATTCCAGAAGCCGATTGGAAGAAATATAGATATGAAGAACTCATCCTCTTTGATGAACGAAGATTGAGCGCATTACATAACGTGCAAACATATCAGGCACGTATCAAATGAGCCTTCAACAAAAGGGTCAAGCCTAGAAACATCAAAGAAGGAGATTTACATCCTCAAATCAGTTAGAGCTCTTCTACCTGTCGATCCACGAGGAAAGTTCAAACCCAATTGGGCCGGACCATTCTTGGTCAAGTCCATACTCCCGGGGGGTGCGGTTAGAATCACAGACCTAGACGGGAACGAATTTGCTAACCCAACTAACCTCGACCAACTAAAACTATATTATACCTAGAATAGGACAAAAACGCGCCATGCGTAATACCCACGTGTCGCTCATGCGACACGAAATAAAAACGGCCCCCGGTCCGCTGAAATAAAGTTTATGTCACCTTGCTCTTGCATTTTGACAATTCGTCATCCTCATATCATCAAATTAATCGAATTGTATTTTAGGAGTAAGTAAGGCTCATGCTTAATTTCTAGTTCACTACAAGCTCTTGCTTAGAACAATTATTCTTTTGCATTTACTCGAACTACGTGCAAGGGTTTGATTTCATTTTTAAAATGAATACGTAGGCAATCCTTCACAGGATACAACCCATTATTTTAAATGTAAATAGAAGGACATTTGCATTCGCATTTGAAATTCGACAAGAATAATAAAAGAAGGGAAATCACAATAGTTTCATAACTAATTAATATGTTATTCTTTTTTCCTCCATAAATAATAATAATACGCCACATAATATAAAAGTGCTAAAAAAAATAAAAAAATAAATAAGCTAGGTTTCTAAAAACCCCACCACTTATTACAAATAATAATAATAAATAATACTACGACCTAGGCTACTCTTCCATCTTTTCCTTGCCTTTGTCATTTTTATCATACTTTTTATCTCGACCACGAGTCGGGCCCTCTTGTGCTATCTCGGACCTGATCACCAAAGGTCTCTCTCGCGGTCTAGCTTTACCATTTCAATCAACCATTATCTCTGCGGCAAGAGAAGTCTTCAGTTTCTTCGATGGATGAACAACTCGGAATCCGGCTTCTTCCTCCCCCTCAGTCAAATATTTCTGGTTCTCCTTTGCTACCTCACGGATCTTGTAGTCAACAGGCTCACGCTTCCTCAATTTCTCGCGCTCCTCGGGAGTGGTAGCCTTCCTCCACTGCAAATAAGAATCTGATACCCACAATAATGAACTAACAGAGGAATGTAAGAACCACATATTTCTCTAAGCCCACTTGAGGGCCCACTCTCTATGACTCTCAACAGTATGAGCCACTGCAGTCTGAGGAATAGTATCAAGCTTAAGAATCTTCTGTTTAAGCCCCACCTGCCTCATCAGTCTCTCCGGGAAGATGCATAACAAGAATTCCAAGCCAGGAATGCGTACCGATCGAGTAGGATCTAAAGATGACACTCCAGTAACTGACTTGAGATGCCAACATGGCACAACCTATCTGATCAAGGGACCATCTTCATTCTTCCGCTTGTTCTCGCAATAGTTGCAAACCCGAGTAAAGTCCGCCATATAGAGCCTGGTCCTCATCGCAATCGACCTAGCATGATATCCGGGTACATTAGCTGGGGGCTCGATCAACCGCAGACGCTCCATGAGCCAGACCTACCAAAGACGGGAATTAGTATCCAACCAAAAAAAAAAAACAAACAAAAAACGAAACAAAAAAAAACAAAAAACGAAACAAAAAACCAACAAAAACAAAACAAAAACAATAAAGAGAAAAAGCGAAAAAAAAGAGAAAAAGAAAAAAAAAAGAAAAGAAAAAAAAAAGACGAAGGAAAAGAAAAACGGTTGGTATTGTACATGAAGGTTCTTACCTGCAAAATAATAGGACTTCCCAAATAAGGAAGCTCGCGGTTGGCTTACCTGTTATCCAGCCCCAAAATGATCTCTCCTAGGCACAGACAAGCTGGGCTCATGCGCAGCTCCATTTGCTCAATAAAGCTCAAGTAACGAGGATCCCCTCTCATTTCCTTATCAACATGCCCTTGGAGGACATAACCATGCAGTAGGCAAACGCCGAATGCCATACGCCTTGCCACATAAGAGATAGAAGGGTCTTCCCTGTTTATAACCGATCAAAAAAATCGAGCATACGGACTCCTTTTGAGGTTACAAGACGGTCAACCTCCGCTTTAGTCAGCCAAAGTAAATCTCTAAACTTGTTTTTGTACCCTTGAGAGCGAGAGGGTATAGCAGGCATATTTTCCGGGTCCCATCCTCCAATTGCAGCAATTTCCTCAGGACAAGGACAGATGTCACCTCCAGGGAAGGCAAACACGTGGCAATTAGGGTCCCAATATTCGAGACAAGCATCCAAGAATAGTTTTACAACCTTCACCAGTTTCAAACTCAAGATTGACCCTAAATTGAAAAGCACCCATATAATGCTTCTCGACGTTTGTAAATTTATTTGTCCAATCTTTGAGACGATTTTCCAAGGCATCCATGATTTGTAAATTTTTCTATGTAATAGGAGAGTTTTATATATAGACGGAAGAAGGACGGAAGAATTATGTGAATAAAAGCTCCCTCGACGTCTATATTTATACTAAAAGCTGTTTCCTAAAATCCGTCAGAACTGGCGAACTAGGGAAATGGCGCAGCACCTGCTGCGCCTCTTCGAAGGGTCGCAGCTCGTGCTGCGCCTCTTCCTCAAAGGGTTTCTGTGTTTTTTCCGCGTTGGATCTTTCCTAATTCCTCTTGATATAATTTCCTATACCTAATAGGGTATTATTTTGGTAATTCCGTCAAATTACCATATTTTATGTTTCCTAATCTTCCAGGCACGCTTTTCGAGACAAAATCGACATTTTCGTCAAATAAGCACACTTACCCATTTCATTTTATTTTCTTTTTTTTGGGGAATCATTTCACTCCCGTTTCACATTTCATTTCAAACTTGTACATTTCCTTTTTTCGTTTTTTAGGGGGTAGCCCTCCCTACCGTCCCGTCATTTCCCGGCAAAAATTTTTCGCTCATTTCTGGGCAAGTTTTTGCATTTTTTTAGGTCTTTTCTTTGCTTTGCGCTAGTTTAAGCTATATGTACAATATGTGTTCTATGTGCAGTTTCTATGTAAATTTCAGTAGCATGACGTCGTAAACCGTCATCTACCAAACCTGTTCAAAGCTAACCTGCAGGAACAAATATACAACCCAGCAGCAAAGGCACTCGGGCCGTCATATATACAACCAAAATGTTATATGTACAACAAACTGGGGGCTCTTGCCCAAAACAAGTCCAAAATGAAGTCCTAAATGTACAAAATGTGTACAGTACAGCCGACGACAACAACATAAGCTGCAAAAACAAAGACAATTACTCCTGGTCGCCATCTCGCTCGATGACCCAGGCCTCGAGAGCGGCAATCTCGAACCTCCAACTCCCTCAGCAAGCGAGTTGTGTCCTCCTGGGACTGCGCTAGCTCACGCTCCAGGTCGCGCTCCCTCTGAATGACAAAGAAATGCCTCATTTCAATCATTTCAAATGAAAAAAAACTACAAAAATTCAAAATGAAGTAAACGAAAGGTTCATACATGTCATCCTCGACCACCAGAAAGTGCCTCAATGGCAGTAGCCCGTAGTCGGTTGGCCACCCTCCACAATACCACGTGCCGAGACGGCGCCACCTGTATTTCAATAAACAAAAGTTTTCAATAAAATGGACAAGTGTATTCTTATACAACAGCAAAAGCTAACTGAATCGGAGGCTTACCCTCCTAACCAAGTGCTGCCACTCCTCTAGGCCAGCATCTGTCACCGCCTCGCCAAAGTCTCAGAGGTCGGAGATCGTCGTCATCCCCGCTGCGTCGGTGTACTCGAGAGTCTCAGGGTGCGTTGGGGGCTCGACGCCCGCCTCCTCAACCTCCTGAAAATCCAAATGTAGTCTTTATTTGATGATCATTCATCAATTTATCAAGTCAACTCAAAAAAGGGAAAATGAAGCACTTACCATGACCGGCCAGTACGGCAGCCTCTGGCGAATGAACGCAGAGTACTCCTCACCGGGAAGATGAAGAGCTTCGCCACCGACGTCCGCCAGGTCAGCCTCCCTCTCAGCGTCAGAAGGCTCCCTAAACATCGTCCGAGGAGGATCGATGGGAACCGTGAAAGCATCACGAGAGCACTGACGAGTCAAGCGCTCGCCCAGATACCACACTGGATCCATCGACGTCCTCAACCGAAACCGACTCGAACTCCTAGGTCGAAGGACCTCAGCCACGAAAGGAGGGGCGTCAAGGTAGTTCACCTAGGGCCTGGGCACCCACTAAGATAAGCAAACAAGAGGTCGTTCTTATGATCGCTTCTAAAGAAGTAATGAATAAACAAATGAAGGAAAAGTACTTACGTCACTCATCTTAAAGGCGTTCACGCCCCGTCGATAGACATCATAAGAAGAGCGCTAGCTCTTCCTACGACACATCACCCAATCCCTCACAACGAGATAAGCTCTCGGCCCAGGCTCCGTCCTCTTGGGCGCGAAACCCGGAAAGTAGGAGTACACCCACGCCTGCAAAACAAAATAATCGATGACGACCTTTCACAATTCGATAAGAAGAAATGATCTTTCATAATACGAAATGAAGGTTCATACCTCCAACAGCAATCCACGACCGACAGTAGCAGAAGAAGTCCCCTTCTCTAGCAGCTCAGGACGAACCATGGCCCTCATGTAGCGAGTGAGGACCGCAACGCCAGGAGTGACCCAGTCCCAACAACCTAGATCACTCAAGTCAGAAAGAAAGGGAAGAAGCTTTGTCAACAGCCTCTCCCCCTTCTCTCCAAGGTAAAGTGAAGACAAGAACCACCAGAGCCACAGACGATCCCTCTGCTCCGCAGTACATGGAGGAGCAACCTCCCTCCCATTTATCGTCACCAACGCTGGGGTCTTACCCGCGAAGTAATCCCTGACGTAGGTGCTCGGCACTAACCCGGGAACCGTAGCAGGACTCGCCACTAGGTTCCAGCCGATCAGCTTCCTGGCCTCGGCCGAATCCACCCTCATTGCCGTCGATGGCCACACCACAGCCTCCACTCCACACGACAGACAAGAAATCATGTCGTAGTCCTCCAACGTGACCCCGACCTCGCTAAAAGGCATGTGAAAGGTCGAGGTCGTGTCCCAGTACGGATCAAGGAAGGCTCGAATCAGGCAAAGGTTAGCCCGAAGCTTCCTTCCCTTGATCTCCCTACACGCTCCAACCAAAGCTCCAAGCTCGAAGATGGCCTGCTCCTCCTCCGATAGTCTCCCTTAAGCCTCCATCATCGTCGTGTAGCCAGAAAAGGACCTCATGTTCCCACCCTCCTATATCGATTCGACGCAAAGCTATCTTTAGCTCGAAGTGAAAGAGAAATGAAACGACAAATAAATGAGTAAAGAAAGATGATGAGAGAGTGACGAGTTTGAGATTTACCATGCTCTTCACCGTTCTATAAGACAGGTGACTCTCTGCTACCCAAATGGGATATCGGCCATCCCATTTCTTAGCCCACTGGGGTGCCCTCGCTAGCTAGTGACCGCCTCGTCTGATGTTAGCCCGCCTCGGGGCCTCCTCCTCAGCAACCTCCTCCTCAACAGCCTCCTCCTCGGCAGCCAACTCAACAAACGCCTCCTCTAACACCTCCTCGAAAGTAAGAGAAGGGTCGAACTGAGTATCCACGTCCATGGGAGCCCTCCCTCAACGTAGAAGCCACGTCACTTGCAAAATTAGAGTAAACTAGGCCGCATCAAGTGACGGCGAGCCATAGTCAAGGTGTTTTCAAGCCTTTCAAGCTCCAAGAATGGCTTTTCTCGCCATCTTTGGCCATTTATTTCAAAACCCGACCACTCATGTGGTAAAATGGGTCAAGTCAAGTCTAAGTTCGAGCCTAGCCATGGGTTTGAGTCGAAATTTCGGCAGCATTTCGTTATAACGACGATTATGCCCTAGGAAAGGGTCCTGAAAAAGCCGTCACAAATCAAAATACGAGATGGTAAGAAGTTTACCCATCACACAAAGATTCCAAATACCAAATTTCAACACAAATAGGCATTCCTAAGGCCATTTTCGGAGCAATTTACGAAACAGTTGAGAAACCGTCTCAATTCTACTCAAATGCTCAATACACAATGAAAATTCGAAAAGAACACATGGTTATGTTCCTTACACTACCAATTATCCATTTCTAATGTCAATTTCACAAGGCAAATTCATTTGGGGGAAAAGCCCCAAATTTTCGAGTTATTAGGATTGAAAACCCTAATTTTCTCGGCTCAAATCAAGCAAAATGCGGATGTTTAAGCAAGAATGAGACACATACCTCGATTAGTCATGATTAATGCAAGATTTTGATCAAGTTTTGACGGAATGTCGACGGAATTTGAGAGAGTTTTAAAGGATTTTGTGTTTTGTTATTATGAATAAACACGGGTTCTGTCGAGTTTTTACTCAGGCAGAGACGAACCCAGGAAAGGACGCAGCAGGTGCTGTGCCTCTTCCTCAGCTTCCCTCCAATTCGATTTTCAAAAATTTGTTACGAGTTCGTTATTCGTGGGCCCATCTTTGGTGCGCCTCTTCTCCAACACCATATGTCGTATATTTGGTCTGTTTGATATTTTTTCTTCGTCCGGACCCGTATTTTCGAGCAGACTGTGAATTGTCGCAGTACTTTATCAAGAATTCGCTTGCAACAACGAGTAAGTTTTCTCCGACGGTGTTTCGACACGCCTCAATTATTTTCCCAGCGAGAGTTCATGAAAGCCGATTGTACCTCTCAAGATATGGAGTTCGCTTGAGACCGATGCGAGCAGATTCTCCCAGCAGTTTCTACCGACGTCCTGCTGCCTTCAATATTATGTTATGTTTTGTTCCTTCCTGATGTTCTCACACCAACTACTTGTGTTCTTATACTTAGCCTTCACCGATAGGATCGCACTCCTTCGAAGTCGCCTTAGTTACCCTTAGGCCACCTTCTCGCCGATGTTTTCCTTTAGGGTCCCACTCCCTTAGCAAAACCTTTATATGTCCTTTAGGTCATGGCCTTAGCTCTTATGCTTACCCGTAGCTCCTACGCAACTTCGGAAACATCTCGAGGAAGAAGTCTCAGGTATGGTCTCTTCTTATGGCTGGCGAGCTTCCTTACATTGTCTAATGGACTTTATGTGATACCTCATGTTCTAAGTTTATATTGTGATACAATCTCATGTTTTGAAATTAGTTTTGTGACACATTTTAATAAGTATGATACGGTATTATAATGATTAAGAAAGTTTGATAATGATTGAGTAAGTTAATGATGTTGAATGATGCGTAGTTATAAGTTTTGTGATAGTATTGTGGGCGAACTTCGGAACGAAGTTCATTTTAAGGGGGGGAAGACTGTAATACCCCGTATTTTGATTAATAATTTATGTAATTAATAATTAGTTAAAAGCATTTCTAATAATAATTACAAATAAGACGTTAAGTAAAATATAAAATTAATAATCCAAGTCGGGAATTGGGCTTAGCTAATAATTGACTGTTGGGCTGTGTGCCATTGATTAATTGGATCGGAATTTATTATAATAAGGTATGAGCATAATCGGAATTTGCACCGGGAATTTATAATAGATAATATGGAAATAATAATAATGGAAAAGTAATAATAATTATATTAATTATCCTAATAATTTATTAGTAAAAGAGATGTATGGTAATTCTAATTATGGTAAGAGTAGTAATATATGATAATAATAATAATAATAATAATTTATGATGGTAATATTAATAATAATCATACAATAATTAGAATAAGGTAAATTATAATAGTTTCTTAATCGACCTCGCATTCTCTCTAATCTTAATCTATAAATACCACATTAAATATGAGAAATTATTCAAAAATTGAAAGAAGGAGCTTTAGGAGACGGAAAGAAGAGAAGAATTAACTTTTATTTTCGCCTCAAGGTAATATTTTAAACCGTCTTATGTATACACTTTGCCTTGCTATAACTCGTAATCTAGACCACCATAAATCAGGCCGTAAGTACCGTTGTGACCGTGGATGACCAAGGATCACCGTTGACCACCATGGACCACGGGAAAGGGGCTGTTCAGGCGGGTTTTAGGGGTGGTGTTGTGGTATTTGGTTAGGTGTAATCGCACCATTAAAAACAGGAACTTCAACCCGTAGATTGACCATCGTGACCTGGGCTGGGGTTGGTTGGTCTTGGGGGGTGGAGTCGATCATATTGGTGGGTGTTGGGGTGATAAAGGTGGCGGGTTATGGTGGTGATGGCCGGAAAAACGTGAAAACATGGGAGGGAGTGTGCTTGCTGTTGCTGCCGGTGTTTGGGTGCTTAGCTGGGTTGATGATAGAACCACCGTGGCTGGGGAAGGTGTTATGGTGGCCACGGTGATAGGGTGGGTACTGGACTGCTATGGTTAGCAGGGTTAGTATTGGATGTCGGGTTTTCGGTTGTTGTTAAAGTGGTGTTTATTGTTGTTGTTAGTGTCGTTGGTGGATGGGTTTGTTAAAGCGTGGTTGTACGGTGGTTGTGCGGTGCTGATAGGGGCGTTTGGTGTTAGTCCAAGGAGGTGGTGGTGAGTCGAGGTGGAGCAGGTAGGAGGTTATGGTGGTGTCGGTTGGGCTTGGTACACATGTATGTTATAAGGAGAGTGGGTGTGTGTCAAAAGCATGTAGTTTTATTATTATTATTATTATATTGTTGGTGATAGTTAGTGTTTCGGGTTTCATAGACGGGTTTAATTGAGTTTTGACACGGGTATCCGGATTTTTTAAGACGGGTTTTGGTAAGTCGGGTTCTTAATATAATGACTCAATATTAGTTGTACAATTAATTTATAATTAATAAAATAATAGTTTGGGTTATTGTAAGACGAGATTTAACTAATGATTTGAGACGGGTTTTTAATGGGTAATTTACGTAGTAAGTGAATTATTGTAATTAATGAATAATTAGTAATTAATTATATGGAAAATATAAGTAAAGCAATTAAACTATAATTAACTTAATTACTTAAAGAATCGAATAATTAATAATTAAATTAAAATTATTACTTGTCTAGGTGACGGAGTTGTGAGAAGCTATGTTAATTGAATTTCTCTTTACTCGGATTTCTTTTATGATGGGAGTTGCT
The DNA here is from genome assembly GCF_048544455.1 of Silene latifolia. NCBI lineage: Eukaryota > Viridiplantae > Streptophyta > Magnoliopsida > Caryophyllales > Caryophyllaceae > Silene > Silene latifolia. Next base: position 156,849,650 of record NC_133538.1, on the reverse strand, counting down.
TGCCAGGTAGGGATTATCCTACTAAACTATTTAATTGTGCAATTGTTTGTGAATATATTGTTCTTTGAAAATTGTGGTTTCGATTATATGGAGTTGAGATTATGATGTTGGAGTTGTAACGAGTATGATGAGAATTTGGATACTGAGGAGTGGGTGATGGTGATATTATTTTGAAGGGACCGATATACCACTAGTCCTTGTGAGTTATTTGTTGAAGGGACCGATATACCGCTAGTCCTTGGTTATTATTTTGAAGGGATCGGTCTGAGCAACCGCTAGTCCTTGTGGCATCAGTTGATCACTGGCCGCCTCTTGAGTCTCTTCTCTAGTAGGCTCACTACTAGGGAGATGTGCACATTCGGAGCTGAGGAAGCGTTAAGAGTGAGTTTAGAGGAGTGGTGGTGATTGGAGTAGATTGTGGACGGATGAATGTTATGGGCGTTACCATAACCTATGATTATATTGACGGGGTGGATTTATTAATATTTTGTTAGCACTGTGGGCTCTATCATGCCGTTAATTATATTGTTTAGTTTATTCCTACTCAACCTCGCGGTTGATTGTGTATTTGTGAACACCTGTGATGAACCATATTGGGAAGTAGATTTAACTGGTCGTAAAGATTAGCTGACTTGGAAGCATTGGGATGAGAGCTCAACTTTGAACCTTAGATGAAGTCTAGATCACATATAATAGTTATATCACTTATTTATTATTTTCGCTGCGAGTTGTATTATTTTATATTAAGTCTTAGTTGATCAAAATTGTAAAACATATGTAATCAATAAAGTTTTAGAACCGAGATGGTAACAGTCCTATTTATTTGGGAATGTCTAGCTAAAGGCTCCTGAATAAATGGGGGTGTTACAAAGTGGTATCAGAGCAAAACGATCCTCAGGCCTAACCAATGAACAATAATGAATGTAGGATGTGTCTAATAAAATGAACCCCGGGTAGAAATTATTTGGAGCCTCTCTTAGTACGGTTAAGAAGGATCCCTTATTTTGTACCTTGGCCCTTCCAGGTTTGAACCTGTTACCTCGAGAGATAATTAAGAGTGGGGTAAATTAAAATAAATGTTTAGTATTTCTAAGGATCCATTGTTGACTTGGAGGTGTATTTATTGATTGGATGTGTATTGTTGATGACCAATGTTACGAGACGTAACCTTGATTTTAAGGAGGATGAGATGGATAAAATAACGATGAGATGTTGAAATCATGAGCATGAAAGTAATTGTTGAATTTATATTGATTATTTGATTATAATAGTATCATGTCTAGCGATATGCGGTTATGTGAATCCCGAAACCATGTTATTTACAATATTATTGGATGATTGGGTTTGTGATAGGAATACTTTAGAATAGATGCATAGTGGTGTATGAATGTTTTATGACCAAGTTGTGTTACTACAAGTATAGGGGGGGTGTGTTATTAAGAATTTGTGAGTTCGTAAAATGAATGTGGAAGCATGACCTTATTTGGTAGATTTTAACCCTATTTGATTTAGCTGCCATTTGACTTCTGTAAATCGTCTAAGGTTGAAAATTTTATGAGTGGTAACCATGTGAGTTAACTTTCGAATTTTATTGGTCTCGTGTTAAAAAGATTTATGGTTTGGGAGAAATAAATATTTTTTAGACAGTGGTCAGAATGTTTCTGTACAGTAAAGTTTTCGACAAACGAATTTGAAAAATTTCCCATTTAATTTGTACTTAATATTTTTACCTAATTCCAACTCCACTTTTAAAAGACTCAAATATGTTTTCAAATTGATAAGTCACGTTATAAGGTGAATTTTTGACAATTAATAGTGACTTTTACAAGTTGACCTAAGTTTTGACTTATAGCTGATCAGTTTTTGGTTTAGACCCACTGAATTGTAAAAATCTTTATAAATTGATTATTCGAGATTTGGACTTAATTCTTTTTCTCGTGTTTTAAAAACTCTTTATATTTCTGAAAAGTATAAAAAATAAACGTGGAATGTAAAGGTTTTTTAATGGTGAATTTTGAAGTTTACCGCTGGACTTTGATTTCCGAAAACGCGAGTTTTTCCAAATGTTTAATATAAATGTTTTATAAGTTCTTAACCTGTGATAGTTGAGGGGTAGGAGTGATCATAGGAGGACGTAGGAAATGGGGAGAAGGGTAACTAGTTAGTGGCATGATTAGACTCTTATCATTTATATAATTATTTCAATTGTTAGTGGTTTAATAATGTAAAAGTAGTTTCGAAACTTCGAGACGAAGTTTATTTTTAAGGGGGGTAGAATGTGATACCTCATGTTCTAAGTTTATATTGTGATACATTCTCATGTTTTGAAATTAGTTTTGTGACACATTTTAATAAGTATGATACGTTATTATAATGATTAAGAAAGTTTGATAATGATTGAGTAAGTTAATGATGTTGAATGATGCGTAGTTATAAGTTTTGTGATAGTAGTTGTGAGCGAACTTCGGGACGAAGTTCATTTTAAGGGGGGAAGACTGTAATACCCCGTATTTTAATATTAATAATTTATGTAATTAATAATTAGTTAAAAGCATTTCTAATAATAATTACAAATAAGACGTTAAATAAAATATAAAATTAATAATCCAAGTCGGGAATTGGGCTTAGCTAATAATTAAGTGTTGGGCCATGTGCCATTGATTAATTGGACCAGAATTTATTATAATAAGGTATGAGTATAATCGGGATTTGCACCGGGAATTTATAATAGACAATATGGAAATAATAATAATGGAAAAGTAATAATAATTATATTAATTATCCTAATAATTTAATTAGTAAAAGAGATATATGGTAATTCTAATTACAGTAAGAGTAGTAATATATGATAATAATAATAATAATAATAATAATAATAATAATAATAATAATAATAATAATAATAATAATAATAATAATAATAATAATAATAATAATAATAATAATAATAATAATAATTCATACACTAATTAGAATAAGGTAAATTATAATAATTTCTTAATCGACCTCGCATTCTCTCTAATCTTACACTATAAATACCACATTAAATCTGAGAAATTATTCATAAATTGAAAGAAGGAGCTTTAGGAGACGGAAAGAAGAGAAGAATTAACTTTTATTATCGCCTCAAGGTAATATTTTAAACCGTCTTATGTATACACTTTGCCTTGCTATAACTCGTAATCTAGACCGCCATAAATCAGGCCGTAAGTACCGTTGTGACCGTGGATGACCAAGGATCACCGTTGACCACCATGGACCTCGGGAAAGGGGCTGTTCAGGCGGGTTTTAGGGGTGGTGTCGTGGTATTTGGTTAGGTGTAATCGCACCATTAAAAACAGGAATTTCAACTCGTAGCTTGAACATCATGACCTGGGCTGGGGTTGGTTGGTCGTGGGGGGAGGAGTCGGTCATATTGGTGGGTGTTGGGGTGATAAAGGTGGCGGGTTGTGGTGGTGATGGCCGGAAAAACGTGAAAACAGGGGAGGGAGTGTGCTTCTTGTTGCTGCCGGTGTTTGGGTGCTTAGCTGGGTTGATGATAGAACCACCGTGGCTGGGGAAGGTGTGATGGTGGCCACGGTGGTAGGGTGGGTACTGGGCTGCTATGGTTAGGAGGGTTAGTATTGGATGTCGGGTTTTCGGTTGTTGTTAGTGTCGTGTTTATTGTTATTGTTAGTGTCGTTGGTGGATGGGGTTGTTAGGGCGTGGCTGTACGGTGGTTGTGCGGTGCTGATAGGGGCGTTTGGTGTTAGTCCAAGGAGGTGGTGGTGAGTCGAGGTGGAGCAGGTAGGAGGTTATGGTGGTGTCGGTTGGGCTTGGTGCACGGGTATGTTATAAGGAGAGTGGGTGTGTGTCAAAAGCATGTAGTTTTATTATTATTATTATTATTATTATTATTATTATTATTATTATTATTATTATTATTATTATTATTATTATTATTATTATTATTATTATTATTATTATTATTATTATTATTATTATTATTATTATTATTATTATTATTATTATTATTATTATTATTATTATTATTATTATTATTATTATTATTTTTATTTTTATTATTATTATATTGTTGGTGATAGACTGATAGTTAGTGTTTCGGGTTTCATAGACGGGTTTAATTGAGTTTTGACACGGGTTTCCATATTTGTTTAAGACGGGTTTTGGTAAGTCGGGTTCTTAATATAATGACTCAATATTAGTTGTACAATTAATTTATAATTAATAAAATAATAGTTTGGGTTGTTGTAAGACGAGATTTAACTAATGGTTTGAGACGGGTTTTTAATGGGTAAGTTACGTGGTAAGTGAATTATTGTAATTAATGAATAATTAGTAATTAATTATATGGAAAATATAATTAAAGCAATTAAACTATAATTAACTTAATTACTTAAAGAATCGAATAATTAATAATTAAATTATAATAATTACTTGTCTAGGTGACGGAGTTGTGAGAAGCTATGTTAATTGAATTTCTCTTTACTCGGATTGCTTTTATGATGGGAGTTGCTTGCCAGGTAGGGATTATCCTACTCAACTATTTAATTGTACAATTGTAATTGTTTGTGAATATATTGTTCTTGGAAAATTGTGGTTTCGATTATATGTAGTTGAGATTATGATGTTGGAGTTGTAACGAGTATGATGAGAATTTGGATACTGAGGAGTGGGTGATTGTAACACCCGCCCTTTTCCGTTATTTTTAACCAGTACTATTAAAATCAAAAGAATTTCAATTTCATTTTATTTAATAAAAATAGCGCATTTCGTCTTTATTTCTTAAAATAGTTAAAGTATGTCGGTATCAAACTGCTTTCATATTTTACTTAAAATCTCAACGTTTTAGCTCGAGTAGCTCGAGCTGAGTTTTAAAAGCTCGTAATTTCATTTTGGATCTTTTTCATTTTAAATTGATACAAATCTTTAGAGTCGGAAACAGGCCCGTTTACTTATTAGACCTAAAATCCACTTAAAACTACAACTTTTGTTTTAATATCATCTTTCATCACGTAAGCCGTCATTTTGCTCCTCTTTCGCGAAAACAAACCATGATGGCCACTGTGCTTCTTTGGCTCCGTCCTTCCTCGTTAGTTGTCCGTTGGCATCAATTCTTTCGCCATCTTGATCGTCTCTCCACCCACTTCGTAATGATGTAAGAATTTTTTTGTTTCCGTTCCGACTGTTTTGGCGTCGTAATCTCCTTCTATTTTGTTTTTATTTTTTATTTTTAATAGTCCTAAATCGTTTATTCGCGCTAGAACGCTACCCTGATAACCCGATCATCGACACCTTGTAATCCAGCGATAAGGTTGTCTCGAAGGCATGAGTAATATGTTTGGGGTTGCGATTTCAGTTACCGATTCTCCGGCAGAAAACAGAGATGGTGGTCACAGCCTGGTGTAACCGTGAGTTGTGGCGGGTTGATACTGCGTGACTGGACTGAGTGCGCGTGGTGATGGTGTGTTGTATGGACTCGTTGAACGTCAGTAGTGGGATCGTGTGATGCGTGCAGCGTGCTTGGGATTGTTGTTGCTGCCGCGTTGTGTTGATGTGGTTGTTCTTTTCGTAGTTGTTGCTATGGACGTGTTGTGTTGTTGCGGTTGCCGTTGTTGTCTTGGAGCTTGACGAATAAGGTAACTTCGACTTTACTCGGTATAATACGATATATTTGTTGTAGTTGCATGTATTAGGACGTTTTTATATAATGTTGCGACTGTTTTATGTTGGCCGAGACATCCATGGATGATGGTCTCGTGATTTTTGATCATGTGTCGTTGTTTCGCTATAAATTGTTTTATGGTAAGTAAATCGTATGCTTATTATTAATTTATTTTTACCCTAAAATACTAATACTGGCCTAGACACTAACATTATTGTTGCATATTAATTTTTATTTTACCCTTTTCAATATCGTTGCTTGTTAAAATTGCAGTTTTCACTATTTTCCGTCCTGTCAAAATAAATGTCTTATGCTTATCGATTTTTGACTAAATTCGAAATATAATTTTTTTCCCGTAAGTTTATGTCACAAAAATTGTATTTATGTTGAAGTATAATTATATGAGTTTTTTCGGAATTTTTGATGGACCGATTTGATGATGGGATGAAATTTTCGATTTACGCGAAAAAAATAGCATAGCATTTTTGACTAAATATAAAATCTACAAAATTTTATGTTGGAAAATATATTTTTAAGATTGATTATGTGTTCTGATATAATTTTATAATTTTCGAAAATTTATATTGCCTTAAACTAATTTTTTGTTGATTTTATCGCTTTTGAGGTAACACGTGTTTTGCACTGGTTTTTGTCGCGAAACAAATCTTAAAAATAGCAAAGACTTGTTTTTATGAAAGTTTGACATTATGGACTTGATTTAGGATGTTTACATTTGAAATTATGGAACTAAACCATTTGTTTCGTATTTTTGATTGAGTTTAAAGTTTTGCTAAACCGTTCGTATATTCTACTGAATCTGACAGTCTGTTTGTAAAAATCATATTGCCTATTTTTATTTAGAATATGCAAAAATATTTAAAATACACTCATTTTATTTTCAAGTCTGGAGTATCCACAAAAAAATTCATAAATTTCCAATTTATGGTTTGCTCAGAATAAATTATTTGTGAATAGCTCACCTTTAAACTGTAATTCTGTCTTTTGCTCAAAGATTAGTTTGTAAAACATATTTCCCTTTTGATACAGTGGCTAATATTTTTCTTACAGAAACTTTATAATGTCTAGTTATGCTTAAAATTTTACTTTGCCTTAAAATGATTTCTTAAAGTCGTTTTATGAACTGAAACATTATTGGTGACGTTTTCTGACAGTTTATAGAAATGAATATTTGGACAACTGTTACATTCGTCATTTGAAGTTGGTTTTAAAAGGAAAGTTGTAGACAAGAGCTACAGGAAATTAGGAGAGTTGGCCTTGCATCATTTCGATTTTTCTGTATTTATCTATGAATTTTACGGTGCTACGGTTTTGTTTTAGACATTGTTTTAGGACTCCGTCACATTAAGGCCTAAATAATATATCTTTACTAAAGTATTTTAAGTCATTTGATAGTTTTAAGTTTTAATTACAGTGACTTATCTATTTTAAAGTTCTTGAATTAATTTTATACTTTTGGAAGTAAAGTTTAAGTTTTCTGTTTTAAAGAAATAAAAGTGTAGTTCACTTACGAACATTTGAATGATATACGATGAATAATATACTATCCTTGGGATATTTTTTTTAAGTTTGGAATAATTAAAGTAAGGGCAAAGAATAATGAACTAAGGCATACGGGTTCTTATACAACTATATGATTGGGTACCCTTGTGCGAGGTTCTTAGACTGGGACTACGCACCGTGTGGTAAGACGAGTCCTGTTATAGTTTGTTGTCTAGTGAGTGGACTTGGAGTTGGTCACATTTGCGTGACACTGGGTTCCCGAAACTAGTGTAATATGCTGCGGTATCAAGGAGTATAGCCAAAGTTAAATATCTAGCCTGAACTAAATTATTTTCATCCTATCATTTGAGGAATTTTGCTTTTAAGCATGCAGCACGTTTATTTTAAGCGTGAGTTTGATAATTTATTTTTGTTACATATGTTTTTGATATTTCAATATATTTTTGATATATTATTGCTTCCGTAACATTTATATCATGTGATATGGCTGGGAGAACGTCGAGTTACTCTCCACTGATTGTGGCTGTTATGTTTATAATATGACAGGTATTAGCTTTGCTGGGGATTTCTGTGTGAGCTAGCGAGTAGTTTGCAGATCCTACTCTATTTTTCTGCTTTCTTTTATGGTTTTAGTTTGAACACTGTGAGGAATTTTATTTTCGCCCTTTTTATAAAAGTGGAAATTGTTTAGACTTCACCATTTGTTTGTATTTTATCCTTGAGAATTTTATACATTCTCAATTTATAACAGTTAGAACTTTTATCTTTGTGTATTTAATCCCATTCAACAGTGTTTCCGCCACTGTTCTGCACTAGTTTTTATAGGGGATTACAGTTGGTATCAGAGCATCACTGCTCCCGACTCTCACACATTGATCTTTAGGAAAATGCCTGATAAATAATTTGACTAAATAAATGATTTAGTGAGAGATGGGTAGAAACCATAAGGACTTGGATGTTAGTTTATGTGCTCCTGTAAAATTAATGACTAGCATAGAATCTATCTTTTATTTCTCCGACGAAGAAGATGAAAGAAGGTGGACATGATGTGGGAAATATCGGTATACTTCATCAAGATTTTGGATTATAACGAAATTATAATTATGAAAAACGAGTCATAAATGAAATTACATAAACAAAAGTATTGAGATATGAATCAACCTTTGGTCCTAGCAAATTTGGCCTAAGAACAATATCGAAATCGATATTCTCCTAATTGTTGCACCCAAAATGTTATGAGAAATGCCCTTGTTCTTGCTAGAATCGATCCCCAAAATTGTTATGAAAGTTTTAGGGTTTTTGTGTGAGTGATGAAAGAATTAGGTCAAGAAAACAATAGAAATGAATTTTCCCTCTAATCTCTTAAAAACTGGCCAAGGAGACAAAATGGGGAAGATATTTTTCTTCCCTTTTTTCTCTTATTTTGGTTTCAACAACCACAAAAATAAGGAGAAAAGTCTTCTTATTTTTGGTTGTTTTCTAATGTATAAAATGTGTATTATTTTCTCAATTGTCAATTTATGTCGACATGTATTAATAAGTCTATACACAACAGTTTGTAGTCGATTTATTAATACCGGTCTGTCAACATTTTATTATGACAATCTCGCATAATATATACATTAACTATAAATATAACATATTTATAATCCGCTAATTAAATATAACTGGTTACGTTTAATTACAGATTAACATCTTAATTCGTTTGAGTTAACATTATATACATTAATTAAATATAACAGTTTATATTCAATTAACGAATTTAACAATTAATTCGTCTTAGCTGGTATTATTTAATTGTATTAAATAATCGTCTCATCATCACATTGACTAACTGTTTAGTCAAATACATAGACTAACCTTTTAGTCAGGCATCAATGTGATTATATTTTCATACAATCACATCTCTCACACACATCCTTTAGGTGTGACTTTTAGGGACAAGTTGATCACCGCCATTTGTATGATAATAACGTCAAACCTCTAGCAAGCCAACCGTTATTATGTAAACGTTAATCAACTGATAAAATACTAAGTATACCCTTGTGAACCTATAAGAGATTTATATATGCTATCACACTAACTGTGGAGGACACAAGCTCCAACAAACTCCCACTTGTCCTCACAAGTGTATGTGCGATAACCGATTCTCATATCCTAAAATTTCTCCCACTCAATGTAAAACAATTTGCAAAATCCGTATTCACAAAGGTCGTATTTTAAAAGTGATCAATATTAAGAGTGGTTTTCCCGACTAAACGAATCATCATTCGAGCATGGCCATGCATTTCAGTTACAACTCCTCGAGTGGCCCGGAGAAATAACTAAACCTGATAAAGGTTGGATATTTTCTTCAACTCGAATCCTGCAGATATAAGCACAGTATGAAATGACCCAGAAAAAATCTACTTAGCCTCCTGTTACGGTCGACCATGAGAAAGAAACCAAAGTCACCCAAAAACTGCCTTAATCTCAAGAGACAGTCGATAGTAAAAAGAATCGACTCTAGGAACACAATGGACATCCAATCCACGACCTGACACCGAATGTTCTTAAACATTTAGGACTCCATTATGTTGTCATAATTTGTCCTACGAGGTATCATTATAACTCGCATTAGTGATCGATCAGCCAACCGTTTGACTTATGGATCGTTGAACCCACCATCAATCAACTTCACAAAATAAAAGCCAGAGTTATCAGCTCATGTAGGCGATTACGGATCTAAACAAATATAATGTAATTCAGTTCACTTTGTGGCGTTCAATGTTGTCGTACAATCCACATGAAAAACAAAATATAAAATAAAACGATGAAGTTATAAATAGCATATGAAAAAGATAATGTATCGAATTCATAATCAACTAGTACAACTCAGGAACACGTTTAATTCCCATGGAAATAACGTGCCCTTCATGCTTATCATAGTTCAACGGTTTAGTGAGAGGATCCGCGATGTTATCATCCGAAGCTATCTTGTCAATCATTATCTCCTCTTGCTCCACGTAATCACGGATCAAGTGAGCCTTCCGATGTACATGTCTAGAATTGTTGCTAGACTTAGGCTCCTTAGCCTGGAAGATGACACCTCTATTGTCACAATAGATGGTGATTGGGTCATTCGAACTAGGAACTATGGTTAGTCCTTGTAAGAATTGACGCATCCATATAGCTTCCTTTGCTGCTTCTGAAGCGGCATAGTACTCGGATTCAGTAGTAGAATCTGCTACAACATCCTATTTGGAACTCTTCCAGCTGACCACAGCACCATTAAGAGTAAAGACGAATCCAGACTAAGATTTCGAATCATCTCGGTCTGTTTGGAAGCTAGCATCTGTGTAACCGATTGCACATAGCTTAGTATCTCCTCCATAAGTCAATACCCAATCCTTAGTCCTCCGTAGGTACTTAAGGATGTTTTTAACAGCTATCCAGTGTGTTTCACCTGGATTCTTTTGGTACCGACTCGTCATACTCAATGCATATGCCACGTCTAGACGTGTTCATATCATGGCATACATGATTGATCCTATGGCTAATGCATAAGGAACACGACTCATGCGTTCAACCCCATCATATGTCGTAGGTGACTGAGACTTGCTCAAATGCATCCCAGACGTCATTGGAAGGTTCCCCTTCTTAGAGTTGGTCAAGCTGAACCTTTCAAGAATCTTATCTAAATAAGACTTCTGACTCAATGATAACATCCGTCGTGATCTATCTCGATAGATACAGATTCTCAATATGTGTTGTGCCTCATCCAGATCTTTCATCTGGAAATGGTTCTTCAACCATCCTTTTACCGAAGATAAGAGAGGAATGTCATTCCCAATCAAGAGTATGTCATCGACGTACAATATCAAGAAAGCAATCTTACTCCCACTCGACTTGACATATAAGCATGGTTCCTCGACCGATCGAGTGAAACCATACTCTTTTATCACCTGGTCGAAACGATGATTCCAACTTCGAGAAGCTTGCTTAAGTCCATAAATGGAACGCTTAAGCTTTCACACTTTCTTAGGATTTTCAGGATCTATGAAACCTTCGGGTTGCACCATGTACAACTCCTCCTCCAAATAACTGTTTAAGAAGGCGGTTTTCTCATCCATCTGCCAAATTTCATAGTCATGAAAAGCGGCAATCGCTAAGATTATCCGAATGGAACGCAGCATAACTACGGGTGCAAAAATTTCATAATAATGCAATCCGTGCACTTGAGTGAAACCTTTTGCCACTAGTCGTGCCTTATAGGTATCTGGTTGCCCCTTTACAGAATGCTTTATTTTGTAAAACCATTTGCACTGGAGAGGTCGTACCTTGTTAGGTAAATCAACAAGATCCCATACGTCATTCTCATACATGGAGTCCATCTCGGATTTCATGGCTTCAAGCCATAGCTTTGAGTCGGAACAGGCCATGGCACCTTTATAGGTAGCGGGTTCATTACTCTCTAGGAGCAAAACGTCATTCTCCTCGACCATACCAATGTATCTGTCTGGAGGATTAGAGACTCTACCCGACCTCCTAGGTTCTTGGGGAATATTAACCGTATCATCAGTTGAAGGATCAACTTCCTCCATATGTTCCTCGGTTATTGGTTCTTGAATCTCCGACAGCTCGAAGGTTCTATTACTTGACTTGTTCTCGAGAAATTCTTTCTCTAAGAACTTCGCACTAGCCGCAAAAAAAACTCGATGTTCTGTAGGCGAATAGAAATAATGACCAAACATTCCTTTTGGATAACCAATAAAGTATGTCTTGACCGATTGCGGGCCGAGGTTATCCTCGTGTCTCCACTTGACATAAGCCTCGCAGCACCAAACCCGAATAAAGGACAAGTTAGGGACCGTTCCTTTCCACATTTCATATGGAGTCTTGTCAACAGCTTTAGACGGACTTCGGTTAAGTATAAGAGCAGCTGACAAAAGAGCAAAACCCCATAATGAATCAGGTACTACCGTGTGACTCATCATGGATCGAACCATATCAAGTAGTGTTCGATTTCTCCGTTACACACCATTTAATTGAGGTGTTCCAGGTGAAGTTAACTGTAAAACAATTCCACAGTCTTTAAGGTGTTGATCAAACTCATTTGAAAGATATTCGCCACCCCAATCTGAACGGAGTGCTTTAACCTTTCTACCCAGTTGGTTCTCAACCTTATTATGGTATTCCTTAAATTTTTCAAAGGACTCGCTTTTATGCTTCATTAAGTAGACATATCCGTATTTACTCAAATCATCCTTGAAAGTGATAAAATATCTATAGCCATCTCTTGCGGTGATTGACATAGGTCCACATACATTCAGTATGTATGAGTCCTAATAGGTCATTAACGCGCATTCCATCACCTTTGAAGAAAATTCGAGTCATTTTTCCGATGAGACATGATTCACACGTGCCAAATGAAGAAAAATCAAAAGTGGGGATAGTCCCATTCTCGATGAGTTTCTTTACACGTTTTTCATTTATGTGTCCCATTCGACAATGCCATAGATAAGTTCTTTGTCACCAACCTTTAATTTCTTATTATTCACATGCAATATCTCTGTGGTTTGATCTAAGATATAAATTCCATTCATGGAAACTGCTTTGCCATACACCATTTCATTAAAAGAGAAAATACAGCTATTGTCCCTTATTGAAAATGAAAAACCGTCTTTATCAAGTACGGAAACAGAAATGATATTCTTAGATAAACTAGTTACATAGTAACAGTTATATAAATATAACTCAAACCCACTAGGGAGCTGGATTACGTATGTTCCTTTTGAGACTGCAGCAACTCGTGCTCCATTCCCGACTCGCAGGTCCACATCACCCTTTGCGAGGGGTGTGATGTTTTTTAGGCCCTGCAAATGATTAAACAGATGAGAACCACAACCAGTATCAAGTACCCAAGTTCCGAAACTTGCATGGTTAATCTCAATCATATGAATATAAGATGACATACCAACAGGAGTGACGCGGCCTGCTTTTATATCCTCACGGTACACGAGACAGTTCATCCTCCAATGTCCAGTGTTGTGATAATGGTGGCACTCAACGTTACCGTCCTTGCTCTTTGCCTTGCCTTATGAGGCACTAGTCTCACCAGGCCCACTCTTACCGTTTCATGACTTTTTAAACTTTGGCTTTCCTACAGTTAGGTCGCCGTGAGACTTGCCCTTACCCTTATTCTTGTTGGAAATCATGAGAACATCTTGCTTCATGCTCCCACTCAATTTCATATCCTTCTCGGTCTGTACGAGAAGTGAGTGTAGCTCATGAGGACTTTTCTTCATGTCATTCATGTTGTAATTTGCCCTGAAGAGGGCAAAACCATCATAAATTGAATGAAGCATACGGTCAATGACTATGCTGTCACTGATTTTGCAGTCAAGTGCCTCCAGTTTCTCGACATTCTCAATCATGTTAAGAATGTGTGGGCTAACCGGTTGGCCCTTCTGGAGTTTCGCATCAAAGAAGCGACAGGTATGCTCATAAATAACGATTCTCGGTGCTTTTGAGAACTCATTAGTGAGCGTGGTGAAAATCTTGTTTGCACCTTGGGCAATGAAGCGTCTTTGCAAATTGGTTTCCATTGCAAAAATGAATACGTTCTTTATCGCACCCGCTTCCATAACGAAGTCACTATAAGCAATTGACTCGTTAGCTCTTGCATTGGGGCCTGGGTTTGGCGGTATTGGCTCAGTTAAGTACTTGAGCTTACCGTCATCAATGGCAGCATTCCGTAATGATGCCTCCCAGTCCGCAAAGTTGGACCCGTCATTTTTCAGTCGTGTGAACTGATTCATGTGGTCCATGAAAGCTTTTAGCCAGGACTCGCGTTCAAGTGTGGCACTTGGCATAGGGATTTCTTTATTTCCAGCCATTTGTTGTAACAGTATTATCAATATAAACGAATTCTACACTGCGAAAAGAAGAAAAATATAATAAGCATACTCATCGTTTTGATTTAAGTCTAATACAATGCTGTTATAACGCGAAGCCTCAAGCATTTATACAATTGACCTCCCTCAAGAATTATATAAATGATCCCAAGACTCAATTATCTGTAAATTGATAAGCCAACCTCTTGGCTAATTCTACTATTAGAATTGTTGAGTTTATGGATTCAAGTACCTAAGAGGGGGAGGGGGTGAATTAGGTACTATTTAAAAATTTAACTTCAACTTTATTGATTTAAAGTGAGTTATAAGAAAAAAAGAGATGAGAGAATACTTCGAATAATATTGCAAGATTAAACGAGTATTGAAATGAATGTTTGCTGAAGTATGAAAGTAACAATTATTCTGACTGTAGCTATTTGTCTCAGTTTATGGAGTACAGACTGCAGACCAAATGTTACAGTATGATGAACTGTTACTTCGAAGGTTAAGCAAAGCAAAACAAACAAAAATAAAAGAGCAGCGGAATAAAATAAAAGATCAAACACGAGATTTTGAATTGGTTCGGCAAATACTCAAGTGCCTACGCCCAATCTACTGTTTTTATTGATTTCTTTTAGTGATCTACTCCGACTACTAAAAGACGCGTACAATAAAACACAACAACCTACTCCGGTTATGATACAAGTCCAAGAACTACTCCGTTCTTATGACAAGCCAACTCGCAACCTGCTCCGGTTCCCAAAGAGTTGAAGACTACTCCGTCCTAAACTCTACTAACACACTTAGAATGTTATAAGGATCAAGTTTCCACTAACTTATTCTTAACAAAGAATAGAGATGGACAACTTTTACAAGATCAACAATTCATAAGCAAGAGAGTTTAGTATGTTAAAGTAACAGTAGCCATGATTGTAACAACTTGAAGACTTTTGAAAGTTTTGCAAATAAACACTCGGTTTTTTAAAGCTTTGAAAAACAATTTGCAAACTTGAAATGAATCTCAGAAAAGTCTTGGGATTTTTATGAGAGGATGGCACACCTTTTATAGAGGAAGTGAGTAAGGGAGTTGCTAGGGTTTTGAAGGGTCAAAGACCTCACATGTGAAGAGCTTCAACAACCACCCAATACTTGCACCAAAGAAGGTTATTTTGCAAAGGCAAGAATAGAGAAAGAGTGTTTGAAAGTTATCCATAAAAGCTCATGTAAATTCAGAAAACAAAGAGGGAAAAAACAAGTCACATGATGACAAGTTTACACAAATATGGCAAAAAGCATTTCTTGTTTTCTAAAGGACCAAAGGGTCAAATTTGCACAAAGAGGAAACATTTTGAAAATGATAATTATTCAAACCACTCTTTATTGAAGACCAAATCCTAATAAAAATCTGAAGTTTATCTTTCAAAAAATAAGAGACACGTGAAAGACTTTTGAAAGATAAAAAGGGGCTTCAAGTGTTACGAATTGAGGCAACAGTCCAGGCAGCTGTTACTTGTGAAAGTAACAGTCGTCTTGACTGTTTCTATTACTCTAGGATACTCTACTTTCTCACTTGTACATTAGATGACACATAAGACTCAATACAATGGGATGATTAACAACTTCAACACTTCTTAATCCATGCTTGATTTAATCATTAATCCTGAAAAGGTAAACTAAGATAACACAAATCAAATGGGCATGTTATCATCAATATAAGGAACCCAACAAATTCCCCCTTTGATGATGACAAGCCCCAAACGAATGGATAAGCAATGTAAACACCTTAATTCAAGATTTTAAACAAGCAAGATCGAATGAGAGAAGGGACTATCTTACCTTACATAAAGGAAAAGCTAGAATCACGCTAGCCATGACAATTTTACATTGCCCCAAAACAAGAGTAAAAGCTAACAAGGTTAGGCCTAGACATTAGTTAATCAATATGCAAGGAGATTAAGAGCATGAGTTTACCTTTCCCCCTCTTGACATCATCAAAAGGATAGGGATGTCAACGGCATTCTAGTGCAAACAACCATAAGAAAACACAAAAAGACACATATAACCGTGACAAGATAACAAAGTCAACGCAAAGATACGGTTTAACATAGTCTAACCATAGTTCACTACGGCTAAAAAGAGTTTAAAATACACCACCAAGCAAAATATTAAGAGTGAAATTTTTTTGAAAAGGGCGCAACAAGGTGGGACAAAAGGTGTAAGGCAAAAGACAAGTTTGATTAAGGGGAAATTCAGGGTGCGGAAGTTTGGTCATCGTTTTTGAGGATAATGTAGAAGATAGCAAAATGGTTGAGGTTTGACAATGAAGGTTTGAGTCACAGTCATCTCTACTGTTGCATTGAACTGTGTATATTGAAACCACCAAGGTATGCACCGATGTAAGTTCTCAATATGTGATGAAGGAACATCAACTTCTTGTATTTTGCTTTCATATCATGAAATTTTTGACAAATTTTATCTTGACCTCTGAGCGTAGCAACAATTGCATACACTGTTGCTTTCCTTTCTACTTTGACCTTTGAGCATAGCAACAATCGCATACACTGTGACTTCCTTTCAATTTCTTCCAAAATTTTTGCTTTACTTTTTTTCTCAAGACCGTCGCAGTTTTCAATTTCATCTATCTCGTTTCCAATAATCACTTTGACATTTTGCATATTGCCTTCCCGTTTTTTTTTTTTTTTTTTTTTTTTATTCTCCAATTTTCCAACCAACTTCAATTTTCAATTTCATCTATCTCCATTTTTCTAACCAACTTCTCAATCATCTCTTGATGCATATGTAGAACATGTAGTTGTTTGGTTCTTTGTTTCACATAGACCTTTGCAACATAAGTAAATTGAATGTGAAGGGGTGATGTCTTTGGGTATTGAAAATGAAGGATTTTGAGCAATTTGAAGAGTATAAGAGACATCCATTTGAAGCTGGTTGAAAGGGTTGGTATTCGTATTGAAGGACGTTTTGACCATGGTGGGTAATTGTTGAGTTTAATGGGTAGGTGAGATGGAGGGAGTTGAAGGTGAAAGGTTTGTGGGTTGAGGGAGTTTGGACGGTGGGTTAGAAGGGATAGGTGGCCCAAACAATAAATGAGGTGAGTGGGGTAGTTGGCCCAACCAATTAATTTTGATCACTCGAAATAAAACGCAAGGTAACATATTATAAACGTAAATTTAGATATGAGGTTGAGTGATTACCGACTCACGAATACGGTGTCAATTTTTGGTCTAAAAATATTATGAATGCACTTAGAACACTTAATGACATATGTCCATTTTAGTTTAATCAATTAAGGAAATTTGCAAAACTCACACTAAAAATCACAAGCAATTAATTAACCCAATTTCTAGTCTAAATTTCTCAAAATGTTCTTTTGCAAGTGGCTTAGTGAAAATATCAGCAATTTGATTTTCGGTTTTGCAAAAGATAAGTTTAACATGTCCTTTTTCCACATGATCACGAATAAAATGGTGACGAATATCAATATGTTTGGTTTTAGAGTGTTGAAAAGGATTTTTGGAAATATTTATTGCACTCGTATTATCACACATTATGGGAACGGGGTCAAAAATAATACCAAAATCCAAGAGTTGTTGTCTTACCCAAAGTAATTGAGAACAACAATGTGCGGCACTAACGTACTCACTTTCGGCCGTTGAAAGAGCTGCCGTATTTTGTTTCTTTGAGCCCCAAGAGATTAGACAAGGACCCAAGAATGTTGCAATTCCGGAGGTGCTCTTTCTATCAACCGTGCATCCCGCATAGTCCGCATCCGAAAAGCCTATGAGATCAAAAGGACAATGTAAGGGATACCATAAGTATAGATTTTGTGTTCCAATCAAATACCGAAGAATTCGTTTAACGGCTTTAAAATGTGATTCTTTCGGATTTGCTTGGAACCTAGCACATAAACAAACACTAAAGAGAATGTCGGGACGACTTGCGGTCAAGTAGAGAAGTGAGCCTATCATACCTCTATACACCTTATCGCTAATATTTTTACCAAGTTCATCTTTGTGCAATTTGGACCCGGCTACCATAGGTGTATCATGAGACTTACCATTAGTCATCCCAAATTTCTTAAGCATTTCCTTAATATACTTTTGTTGATGGATCATGATTCCATCCTTTGATTGCTTAATTTGGAGCCCAAGGAAGAATCCTAGCTTACCCATCATGCTCATTTCAAACTCCGATTTCATTAGTTCCGAAAAATATAAGTAAAGGAGTTCATTTGTTGCACCAAATATAATGTCATCAACATATACTTGTACAACCAACAGTTCGTCTGAGTGTGACTTTAAGAACAATGTTTTGTCAACGGAGCCTCTTTTAAAACCATTTTCAATAAGAAACTTAGACAATCTATCATACCAACATCTTGGTGCTTGTTTTAAACCATAAAGAGCTTTGTCTAATTTGAAAACATGGTTAGGCAAGTCATTGTTCTCAAAACCCGGTGGTTGCTCTACAAAGACATCTTCTTCCAAATATCCATTTAAGAAAGCGGTTTTAACATCCATTTGGAAGAGTTTAATGCCTTTGTGAGCCGCAAAAGCTATAAGTAATCGTATGGCCTCAAGTCTAGCTACCGGTGCATAGGTTTCATCGTAGTCAATACCCTCTTGTTGGTTATAACCTTGCACCACTAGCCTAGCCTTGTTCCTTACAATTTCTCCCGAGTCATCAAGCTTATTGCGAAAGACCCACCTAGTACCAATGACGGTACGATTAGGCAGTCTAGGGACTAAGTGCCATACCTCGTTTCTTTTGAATTGATTGAGTTCTTCTTACATGACAAGCAACCAATCTGCATCAGTCAAGGCGACTGTTACATTTGAAGGTTCAATTTGAGAGAGGAAGGCATTGTGGGCACAAAATTCATTGAGATGAGCGAGATTGTTGAGGGATGATCTTGTTCGCATTCCCGAGTTGAGATCACTCGTGAGATTAGTGAGTGGATGAGAGCTTTGATGTTTCCACTTCTTTGGAACAATGGTTTCTTGTTCCCCCTCAGCAGCATCAGTCACAGTGACTATTTCTTTTGGCCTGGAGGGATCTTCATCCTCACTGTTTTGAGTAGATTCAGTTCTGGAGGTGGAGGCAACAGTCGTTGGGTCTGTTGCTTCCGTAGAAAAAACAGTAGAAGGTGTGCTACGTGTTCCCCCCGAGTTGTTGATTTCCTTTGAAGGTGACAGTCCCTGTGTCTGTTGCAAGTCAGCGTTGGGAGCTTCTTCATTCTCGAACACGAAGTCTTTTCGAACAAGACCAATCTCAAACTCATCGTCATCATCATCTTCATCATCTACGTTTTGTACCTGTCCAAGCACACTAGATTCATCAAAAATGACATGGATGCTTTCTTCTATTAACAAGGTTCGTTTATTGTAAACTTTATAGGCCTTGCTATGATCGGAGTAACCAATAAATACTCCTTCATCACTATGTGGATCGAACTTACCCAAATTGTTTTTACCATTGTTATGAACAAAACATTTGCTTCCAAAACATCTAAAATATGAAATATTGGGTTTTCTACCACGTAGCAATTCATAGGGAGTTTTATTCAATATACTCCTTATGATGACACGATTATAAATGTAGCAAGCGGTATTTACCGCTTCGGCCCAAAAGTTCATAGGCAACTTACTACATAATAACATTGTTCTAGCCATTCCTTCAAGGGTTCTATTCATCCTTTCAACCACACCATTTTGTTGTGGGGTTCTAGGAGCTGAGAAGTTATGGTCTACACCATTGTCATCACAATAAGCACCAAATGATGAGTTTTCGAATTCGGTTCCGTGATCGGTTCTCATTGAAACAAGTTTTAAATCAAGTTTATTTTGAATCTTTCTTAACCAAGTTAGAAACTCATCAAATGTCTCATCCTTAGAGCTTAAGAAGAGTGCCCAAACAAACCTAGAGTAATCATCAACAATGACACACACATAACGACTACCACCTCTACTTCTAGTTCTCATTGGTCCACATAAGTCGATATGTAAAAGTTGCAACGGTTGAGATGTACTCACAATTCTTTTGGATTTAAAGGAACTTCTAACAAGTTTCCCTTTAGCACATTCATCACATACTTTATCAATATCAAACTTCATGTTGGGAATACCTTCAACTAAGTCAAGTCTTTTAAGGGTATTAAGAGTTTTTGTACTAACATGACCAAACCTTTTATGCCATAACCAATGATCATTGTTCATTACACTCATACAAGACGTGGTGTGACCGGATAGAGTGTTCAAATTAGTTAAGTATACATCTTTGACACGTCTTCCTTCGAGTATTAGTTCATTAGTAGTGGCATCAAAAATTCGACACATATTAGCACTAAATTCTACAATATTACCCTTATCACAAAGTTGAGAAATGCTAAGGAGATTATGTTTCAAACCTTTGACAAGCCGCACGTTGTTGACACAAAGTAATAGCGACTTACCAACTTTTCCAATGCCAATTACTTCACCTTTCTTGTTGTCACCAAACCTTACCGTGCCACCATTGTATGCCTTGAGTGAGAGGAATTGGCTTCTATCACCCGTCATGTGACGAGAGCATCCACTATTCAAGTACCAATTGCGGCCGCCTCTCACCAAGCCCTACACAAGGTTAGATTTTGAGTTTAGGAACCCAAACAAACTTGGGTCCCCTTTTGTGATCAACATATCTTACGGTGTCTTTCCTAATCCATATTTGCTTAATTATTTTGATGTTCTTGTTAATGTCATGAAATCTTTTTCTACAAGTGTTGAGGACATGACCATTCTTACCACAATAATTGCAAATAATGTATTCGGGAAGACCAACGTACTTTCTCCTTCTAAAATCAGTTTTAGGCTTCTGGATGTAACAGTCTGTCTGACTGTTCCATTTGAACCCCAAACCAGCAGTTTTGTTACATCTCTCTGTTTGATTCGTGAGGAAGTTTAACACGGTTTGACTTCCTTCCCATTTTTCAGTGATGTTTTTAGCACTAACAAGTTCATTGGTCAAGTCATTGACTCGTGAGAGGAGATGCAAATTCTTTTCTTTTTCCCTCTTGAGTTCATCATTGTTAACACTTTCTAAGGACAACCTTTTCTCAACTATGAAGTCATGGGTGTGGTTGTTGAGTTTAGACACGAGATACATGATTCTTTCTTTGGACTCTTCATATTTAGACGTCATCTCATCAAGACGTTTGTTTAGATCAATGAATTCATCGGATCTATGATGAGAAGTAGATCTAGAAGTGCTACATTCGGTCATACCCTTTTGAAGAAAGATAAGCCTTTTATGAAGAACTTCTATTTCTTTCTTGAGACAAGCTATCTCACCTTTTAGACACTTGTTTTCATTCACTAAGCATTCAATCTTCTCGTTGGACTTGTCTAAATGTTTGTCAGAAGCAACAGTCTTAGAGACTGTTTCTCTTAGGTCAATTATCTCAACCACTAGGTCATCCAATTCGTCTTTGAGAGCATCTTTGTCCTTCAAAAGGTCATCACGTTCCTTTGTTAGCAAGGAAACTTGCATCACCAAGGTGGTGTTGACATTTTCAAGGTCAGAGACACCCGTGGGGATCATCTTAAAACACTCAAGTTCTTTAGTCAATTGTTTGTTCAATTTGTTGACTCTTTTTACTTCATCATAAGCCTCAGAGGTGACAGTGACACTGTCTGTTGCTTTCAGTTCATTTTTAAGGTTAAAGTTTTCTTGAGCAATTTCTTCAATTTCGTCTTGCATGATATCAAGCTTATCATTTTGTGAACGACACTTATCAAAGAGTTTGTCAAGAAGCTTACATACCTTTTCTTTGGAGTAAGATCTAACCTTGGCTTTTAGATGCTTTACCTCATTGTCGGAGTCCGAGTCGGAATCATCGGGGTGAGCCATGAGACATCTAAGATGTATAATTTTAGAATTTTTTGAGACTTTGTCCTTGAGATGACTTGTAAGACACATTTTAGACTCTAGTTGCTCCTCGATGAGTTCCTCATCTTCCTCTGAGTCGGACATTCCCCAAATTACGGTCATGACTCTATGTTTGTAGTCCCTTTTAGCTTTATCTCGTTTTTCCTTTGATTCGATTTCATCCCACTTGGGACATTCTTTAACTTGGTGAGTTTTATCACCACACTTAAAGCATCCCACGGTGGAACTAGGTCGTTTCCTAGGAAAACGTTTTTTCGAGTAATTATTATTGAACTTTCTATTTTCTTGATCATTGACCAACCCAACTAGATTCCTTGAGAACATAGCAAACTCGTCTTCCTCCTCGTCTTCTCCATCGCTTGGAGAGGACGTGAGAGCGAGGCTCCTTCCCTTTGAAGACTCACTAGAATGCTTATCGAGATTGAACTCGTGAGCCATTAGTGATCCCATAAGTTCATGAGGAGATAGGGTTGATAAACCTTTGGATTCCTCTATAGCGGTAACTTTGGGTTGCCACTTAGAGGTTAGACTACGAAGGATTTTCCGAATGATGTCCTCGGACTCGAAATCCCTTCCTAGACTTTTTAGCTCATTAATAATACAAGAAAAACGTGACGAAAAGCTATTTATGGACTCGTCCTTTGACATTCTAAACATCTCATATTATTGCATGAGAAGGTCAATACGGTGTTTTCTAACTTGGGAAGTCCCCTCATAAGCAAGTATAAGAGAGTCCCAAATAGATTTTGTCGTAGGACATCCAGAGATTCGACTAACTTCCCCCTCACCAACACAACGTTGAAGAATCGACATTGCTTTGGAGTTCTTTTCGGCAAGTTTAAAGTCGTCTTCATTGTAATTTCTTTCCTCTTTAGTTTTGGTGAAACCGGTTAGCATATCGGTTTCCTCAATAACAAGAGGTCCATTTTGGATGATGTTCCAACATTGAAAATCGATACTTTTGATGTAATGTTCCATTTTGAGTTTCCACCATCCAAAATTCGCACCGGTAAAGACCGGCATCTTGGAGTGTTTCAAGGAATCCATTACCCATGAATCAAACTCTAAGGCAATTAGCCTCGATCAAGAGCATGAGGCTCTGATACCAATTCTTGAGTTTATGGATTCAAGTACCTAAGAGAGGGAGGGGGTGAATTAGATACTATTTAAAAATTTAACTTCAACTTTATTGATTTAAAGTGAGTTATAAGAACAAAAGAGATGAGAGAATACTTCGAATAATATTGCAAGATTAAACGAGTATTGAAATGAATGTTTGCTGAAGTATGAAAGTAACAATTGTTCTGACTGTAGCTATTTGTCTCAGTTTATGGAGTACAGACTGCAGACCAAATATGACAGTATGATGAACTGTTACTTCGAAGGTTAAGCAAAGCAAAACAAACAAAAATAAAAGAGCAGCGGAATAAAATAAAAGATCAAACACGAGATTTTGAATTGGTTCGGCAAATACTCAAGTGCCTACGTCCAATCTACTGTTTTTATTGATTTCTTTTAGTGATCTACTCCGACTACTAAAAGACCCGTACAATAAAACACAACAACCTACTCCGGTTTTGATAGAAGTCCAAGAACTACTCCGTTCTTATGACAAGCCAACTCGCAACCTACTCCGGTTGCCAAAGAGTTGAAGACTACTCCGTCCTAAACTCTACTAACACACTTAGAATGTTATAAGGATCAAGTTTCCACTAACTTATTCTTAACAAAGAATAGAGATGGACAACTTTTACAAGATCAACAATTCATAAGCAAGAGAGTTTAGTATGTTAAAAAAAAGATAGCCATGATTGTAACAACTTGAAGACTTTTGAAAGTTTTGCAAATAAACACTCGGTTTTTTAAAGCTTTGAAAAACAATTTGCAAACTTGAAATGAATCTCAGAAAAGTCTTGGGATTTTTATGAGAGGATGGCACGCCTTTTATAGAGGAAGTGAGTAAGGGAGTTGCTAGGGTTTTGAAGGGTCAAAGACCTCACATGTGAAGAGCTTCAACAACCACCCAATACTTGCACCAAAGAAGGTTCTTTTGCAAAGGCAAGAATAGAGAAAGAGTGTTTGAAAGTTATCCATAAAAGCTCATGAAAATTCAGAAAACATAGAGAGAAAAAATAAGTCACATGATGACAAGTTTACACAAATATGGCAAAAAGCATTTCTTGTTTTCTAAAGGACCAAAGGGTCAAATTTGCACAAAGAGGAAACATTTTGAAAATGATAATTATTCAAAACACTCTTTATTGAAGACCAAATCCTAATAAAAATCTGAAGTTTATCTTTCAAAAAATAAGAGACACGTGAAAGACTTTTGAAAGATAAAAAGGGGCTTCAAGTGTTACGAATTGAGGCAACAGTCCAGGCAGCTGTTACTTGTGAAAGTAATAGTCGTCTTGACTGTTTCTATTACTCTAGGATACTCTACTTTCTCACTTGTACATTAGATGACACATAAGACTCAATACAATGGGATGATTAACAACTTCAACACTTCTTAATCCATGCTTGATTTAATCATTAATCCTGAAAAGGTAAACTAAGATAACACAAATCAAATGGGCATGATATCATCAATATAAGGAACCCAACAAGAATTCTTGGTCGATAAATTTCTGTAAATTCTATCTATAGTCCATCATAATCACGAGAAACTCTTCGGATTATAATGTTGAGGTAAACTAAGTCAACACAAACTACTTACCCAACGTAGAAGGGGTCATATGGAGAGTAAGGTCCTATATGCCTACCAACGAAGAATGGATTCATAGTTGTTTGGCCTTATAAAGACTAGTCTCAATTTCAGATTTAGAGGAAGATCCCATCAACTTTATTTTAATTCATTTTAAGTGAACTAATATCTAGCATGCGAGAATGAATAAACTAAGATGATGGCTTAAAATTGTGTCACATCTGTATGTCTATGAAAACTAACATCCAAACTATATGAGTCAATTTTCATGCATTTAAGTAGTAGGTGGTTTGGTTTAGGCGAAAAATGATGCACTAACTATCATGTGAAGAAAAGCAATAAGAATGGAAAAACGTAAAACAAAAACAAAGTCCTAATGTGGCCTATCTACCAAAATGAACATAAATACAACTTTGGAATCCTTCCTGGGGCCCGAGAAGCTTGTCTTGATGTTCCATCTTGGTCCATGTAGCGGGAGTGAGCAATCCAATCTCCATCTTTAGTCTTCTCAAAATTACAATTAATAAATTACAAAATGAACCTATTTACATTCTAATTTCAAAACCATAATACTTAAAGAAAACCAAAAGGAGATACGAGATCTCAAAATTACATTAAAATTATGTTTCCATCATTAGGAAAACATAATTAACTAAGGCCACACTAGGTATTACAAATTACAACCGATTGCAAAAATACGTAAATAAAATCATTCAACGATTCATTCAACTAAATAAAAATACATCAACTATAAATTAATCATTCAAGACATAATTCCTTAATTATGTAGAGTAATTTATCCAAACCACCTATTTAAAATGATCAAATTATGTGACAATTCCACAATTACTCACAATAATTTCAATCTTAATTCACATTAACCTATAATATGAATTAACCTAACATTATTTTAAACTTCTTTAAAATAATTTGGGTATCTCTAATTTGTGAACTTTTTCACAACAAACAATCATACATTATAAAAGTAATGTATAATTATAATTGGCCAAAATAAAAAAAAAAAATTCAATGCTCACGGCATTTCCACAAAACTGAAAAAAACAGAATTTTTTTTCTTTTCCTCTCGGCATTTCCACAAAAACGGAAAAAAACAGAATTTTTTTTTTTTCTTTTTCTCTCGGCAATCCCCCAAAAACGAAAAAAAAACAGAAATTATTTTCTTAATCGAAAACAACCACTTTTATATGAACAATTTGTTTAAAGTTGCTAGTAGAACAAGATTGGCATAATCAACATCTTATTAATTTAAACATATATTCAAACTAGATGATTCAATTTAACCTCTTAAAATGAATATCTAAATCATGATTAAATCGATTATCCGGATATTTGATTCATCACAATTGATTTGAACATTATTAAATTTAATGAATCATGATTATAAATATCAATTTAAAACCATGTATGCCAAAAACTATATAGCAAATCAAATGAACATCATATATCAAAACAATTTCCATTTACATTTTAATTTAATTCTTATTAAATCAAAACATTTACAAATTTATCATATTATCATCTTAACATATTAAAACAACAATATGAATAAATCAAATGGAAACAAAACATCAAAAATAAAAAATCATTTCGACAAAAATAAAAAATCCTCACGGTCGAATTTTTTTTTTTTTTCGATTCTTCAATTTTTTTTTTGTTTAAATCCATTTATGAAAATCATACAAAATAATTTCGTGGCCTATGCTCTGATACCTCTTGTGGGAAATATCGGTATACTTCATCAAGATTTCGGATTATAACGAAATTATAATTATGAAAAACGAGTCATAAATGAAAAATCAACCTTTGGTCCTAGCAAATTTGGCCCAAGAACAATATCGAAATCGATATTCTCCTAATTGTTGCACCTAAAATGTTATGAGAAATGCCCTTGTTCTTGCTAGAATCGATCCCCGAAATTGTTATGAAATTTTTAGGGTTTTTGTGTGAGTGATGAGAGAATTAGGTCAAGAGAATAATAGAAATGAATTCTCCCTCTAATCTCTTAAAAACCGGCCAAGGAGAAAAAATGGGGAAGATATTTTTCTTCCCTTTTTTCTCTTATTTCGGTTTCAACAACCACAAAAATAAGGAGAAAAGTCTTCTTATTTTTGGTTGTTTTCTAATGTATAAAATGTGTATTATTTTCTCAATTGTCAATTTATGTCGACATGTATTAATAAGTCTATACACAACAGTTTGTAGTCGATTTATTAATACCGGTCTATCAACATTTTATTATGACAATCTCGCATAATATATACATTAACTATAAATATAACATACTTATAATCTGCTAATTAAATATAACTGGTTACGTTTAATTACGAATTAACATCTTAACATTATATACATTAATTAAATATAACAGTTTATATTCAATTTACGAATTTAACAATTAATTCGTCTTAGCTGGTATTATTTAACTGTATTAAATAATCGTCTCATCATCACATTGACTAACTGTTTAGTCAAATACATAGACTAACCTTTTAGTCAGGCATCAATGTGATTATATTTTCATACAATCACATCTCTCTCACACATCTTTTAGGTGTGACTTTTAGGGACCAGTTGATCACCGCCATCTGTATGATAATAACATCAAACTTCTAGCAAGCCAACCGTTATTAAGTAAACGTTAATCAACTGATAAAATACTAAGTATACCCTTGTGAACCTATAAGATATTTATATATGTTATCACACTAACTGTGGAGGACACAAGCTCCAACACGTGAACGTTGTGTTTTCCCGGACCAGAACGCGGTCATTATGGTGATATTGAACTCTCTCAACAACCTGCCTAACCGCTTGGAGAACTTGATGCCACAAGGAAGAGACAATGGTGGTTCCAGCCCAGATTCAGTTCTGCTCAAGCTACAGACCAGTTGGCCAAGAGAGGACTTAAGTTCCATAATGGTGCACTACACCCGGAGTAATTACACTGTGGATCCGTCAGATAGAGCAACCCAAAACTGGTGTGTTTGTTTTCTCTACAAGGTAATGGAGTGACCCAACGAGCCATATTGCATTCTATGAAGGCCTGAAGATTCCTTCTCTGGTCTCAGACTTTATTAGTCTGCGATCATCGTTCTTATTCCTTCACTCTTTTCAGCTTTAGCTTCTTATGTGTCCTCCTTATAAATCTTTATCTCCACTATGATGAATGAATCTTTGTTTACGATTCTTCCTCTTTTGCTCTATTCTCTTGAGATTCATTGGTTAAACTGACTCTTTCTTGGAGAAATGTGATGGAAGTTAAGTAGGTTTGAGGTCTAGTGAAGCATTGTTACTTATGGTTTGAGGATAGTGAGTTTTACCCTTGATGTCTATCTTGTAAGAGCTGTTATTTCTTGAGGATTAAATTGATTGGCGAGTAGTGGAATATAGAGTTAGAATTTTGTCCTAGTTAATGGTTTCGGATTATAGGTAATTTATATATTTTGGACTGGAGAAGATTAAGGCTTTTATAGTATCCATGTGTCGTTTTTGGTTGATCTAGATTAATCTCAGTTTCTATTCTTATGGATTTAGATCGTTGAGTTTTGATGTGAGGTTGTTTCCTATGAGCTTTTGGAGGTACGACTTAACTTTATTTGGGTTGTTTAGTGTTAACTTTGAGAATAAAGAGTGTCTTAGCCCAACTGCAGTTTGGATTGATTATATTGATTTGAATAAATATGAACTTGAAGTTGGGAATTAGTACAAGTATTTCTCTAAGGAATATTTTGGTCCGAATTACCTTAAAGAAAATTGTTGTTTGATGACCTTATATGATCGAAATTGTTGCTTGGTTGAGTTCTTAACTAACTAGTTGTTGCAGTGTTATGATTGGGAATTTAATGGACTGCTGAGAGACCTTTATATTCATTTGATGGACTTCTAAGATTTCACCTTTGGATGTTACTCTGTGGATAATAGTAACAAATTAGTGTGTTCTATTGAGAGGTGTGTTGTTGGATGGTGGTTTTTGGTTTGGTGTTCCATAACTCGAGAAACCTTATGAGTTTAGTAACCTTGTTGCTTTGGTGGTGAGTTTAGAATAGTAAAATCCTTTGAGTGTGTTATGCCTTATTAGGCTATTTTGGGTTTAGATTATGTCTCGAGTGCGGACTTGATGAGTTTAAAACAGTTTTAAGGGCCTTATCAGTTAACTGGATTAGTTCTGCTTTGATAATCTATGAAATTTTGGTTAGTAAGAGTGCAGTTTGGACTACTTGATGGATTCTTACCATGCTATTCTGAGAGGTTGTGCAAGTATGTAAGGTTTTGGATGAATGTTGTCCCAATTAATAATCTTGGAGTTATAGATTAGAAAGTCTGGCAACTTTGAACTTAACAACTTAGTTGTCTGGTGTTGGTTTCAATGGAAATAGGAAAGTTGGAGTTTGATAGAGGAGTTGTACCAAGAATCTCGAGATGATTATCCCCTTTCATAATCCTTGAGAGAGTTATATATGACTCTTAAATCTTTCTTTCCCTCTCCTTCTCACAAGCATCTGATTGATCCAGCTGTTATCAACTTTCTCTCCCTTGCTTTAGTTTCAAAACTTTTGTCTTGATTTACCGTTGACCTTTTTCCTCGGATATTTCCATTTTATACAAGAGTTTCGACTTTTACAAGGTTTGGTTCTCGGAAATTTTAATTTTGAGTTATGATTTAAAAACTTTAATTTCATATTTAATGTTACATTGGAGTAGTGTCTAAACTTGGTTTTGTTTCAAAATGTCTTAAAACTCGTTTGGAAATATACCGAAATTGTTTCAAATAAAGTTAGTGCATTAAAAAAAAAACATTCAAATGTTATGTTGTGTATACAAATTTGATTTCTCGTTAATCTTTTTCTTTGAGAAATTCCATTTTACACAAAATATTTTGACTTTTATAAAAATATTTTGATTATCTTGGAAATTTTGAATTGTGACTAGCTTCAAAGTTTTGAACTTCTCTTTCTCTTTTAGTTTTGGGTTATCATTTAAATTTGGTTTTGTTTCAAAATGACTTGAAATTCGTTTGAAAATACTTTCGAATTTTGTTTTCCAAATACTTTGATGCCTTGAGAAACTTTCAAAAGTGGTGTTGTATTTTCAAAATTTGATTTGTCCAAAAGTTTTAAGTAAAATTTACACATTTACTTTTGAATTTCGACATTGGTGGATGCTAGGACTTGTCATTAAAGACGTCTAATGACTGCACAGTACTTTGCTAACGTTCGATTTTGAGATTTGATTTTTCAAATGTTAGCTTGCCTTTTTCTTGGACTACAGAATTCTTGTTCGCGACAGGTATTCTCTCGTACCAAGATATTAGCTAGACAATTGATTTCGAGACAAGTAATTTCTAATTGTTCAATATTGAAAATTGGTTTAAGACTGTTTTGATCTCACCAAAGACTTTTCAAATATATTTGTCAGTTGAAATGTTTTAAAACTCTTTCTTCTTAAAATCTTGTTTTTCTCCTTTTAAGTTTCGAGGACAAAACTTTTTCGTAGTGGGGGAGGTTGTAACACCCGCCCTTTCCCGTTATTTTTAACTAGTACTATTAAAATCAAATGAATTTCAATTTCATTTTATTTAATAAAAATAGCGCATTTCGTCTTTATTTCTTAAAATAGTTAAAGTATGTCGGTATCAAAATTGCTTTCATATTTTACTTAAAATGTCAACGTTTTAGCTCGAGTAGCTCGAGCTGAGTTTTAAAAGCTCGTAATTTCATTTTGGGTCTTTTTCATTTTAAATTGATACAAATCTTTGGAGTCGGAAACAGGCCCGTTTACTGATTTGACCTAAAATCCACTTAAAACTACAACTTTTGTTTTAATATCATCTTTCATCACGTAAGCCGTCATTTTGCTCCTCTTTCGCGAAAACAAACCATGATGGCCACTGTGCTTCTTTGGCTCCGTTC
This sequence comes from Silene latifolia, assembly GCF_048544455.1. Lineage (NCBI taxonomy): Eukaryota > Viridiplantae > Streptophyta > Magnoliopsida > Caryophyllales > Caryophyllaceae > Silene > Silene latifolia. Next base: position 156,819,008 of record NC_133538.1, on the reverse strand, counting down.
TTCCTCGTTAGTTGTCCGTTTGCATCAACTCTTTCGCCATCTTGATCGTCTCTCCGCCCACTTCGTAATGTTGTAAGAATTTTTTTGTTTCCGTTCCGACTGTTTCGGCGTCGTAATCTCCTTCTATTTTGTTTTTATTTTTTATTTTTAATAGTCCTAAATCGTTTCTTCGCGCTAGGACGCTACCCTGATAACCTGATCATCGACACCTTGTAATCCAGTGATAAGGTTGTCTCAAAGGCATGAGTAATATGTTTGGGGTTGCGATTTCAGTTACCGATTCTCCGGCAGAAAACAGAGATGGTGGTCATAGCCTGGTGTAACCGTGAGTTGTGGCGGGTTGATGCTGCGTGACTGGACTGAGTGCGCGTGGTGATGGTGTGTTGTATGGACTCGTTGGACGTCAGTAGTGGGATCATGTTATGCGTGCAGCGTGCTTGGGATTGTTGTTGCTGCCGCGTTGTGTTGATGTGGTTGTCGTAGTTGTTGCTATGGCCGTGTTGTGTTGTTGCGGTTGCCGTTGTTGTCTTGGAGCTTGACGAATAAGGTAACTTCGACGTTACTCGGTATAATACGATATATTTGTTGTAGTTGCATGTATTAGGAACTTTTTATATAATTTTGCAACTGTTTTATGTTGGCCGAGACATCCATGGATGATGGTCTCGTGATTTTTGATCATGTGTCGTTGTTTCGCTATAAATTGTTTTATGGTAAGTAAATCGTATGCTTATGATTAATTTATTTTTACCCTAAAATACTAGTACTGGCCGAGACACTAACATTATTGTTGCATATTAATTTTTATTTTACCCTTTTCAATATCGTCGCTTGTTAAAATTGCAGTTTTCACTATTTTCCGTCCTGTCAAAATAAATGTCTTATGCTTATCGATTTTTGACTAAATTAGAAAATCTAATTTTTTTTCCCCGTAAGTTTGTCACAAAATTTGTATTTATGTTGAAGAATAATTATATGAGTTTTTTCGGAATTTTTGATGGACCGATGTGATGATGGGATGAAATTTTCGATTTACGCGATAAAAATAGCATAGCATTTTTGACTAAATATAAAATCTGCAAAATTTTATTTTATGTTGAAAAATATATTTTTAAGATTGATTATGTGTTCTGATATAATTTTATAATTTGCGAAAATTTATATTGCCTTAAACTAATTTTTTGTTGATTTTATCGCTTTTGAGGTAAAACTTGTTTTGCACTGGTTTTTGTTGCGAAACAAATCCTAAAAATAGCTAAGACTCGTTTTTATGAAAGTTTGACATTATGGACTTGATTTAGGATGTTTACATTTGAAATTATGGAACTAAACCATTTGTTTCGTATTTTTGATTGAGTTTAAAGTTTTGCTAAACCGTTCGTATATTCTACTGAATCTGACAGTCTGTTTTAAAAATCATATTGCCTATTTTTATTTAGAATATGCAAAAATATTGAAAATATGCTCATTTTATTTTCAAGTCTGGAGTATCCACAAAAAAATTCATAAATTTCCAATTCACGGTTTGCTCAGAATAAATTATTTGTGAACAACTTACCTTTAAACTGCAATTCTGTCTTTTGCTCAAAGATTAGTTTGTAAAACATATTTCCCTTTTGATACAGTGGCTAATATTTTTCTTACAGAAACTTAATAATGTCTAGTTATGATTACAAATTTACTTTGTCTTAAAATGATTTCTTAAAGTCGTTTTATGAACTGAAACATTATTGGTGACGTTTTCTGACAGTTTATAGAAATGAATATTTAGACCCCTGTTACATTCGTCTTTTGAAGTTGATTTTAAAGGAAAGTTGTAGACAAGAGCTACAGGAAATTAGGAGTGTTGGCCTTGCATCATTTCGATTTTTCTGTATTTAATTATGAATTTTACGGTGCTGCGGTTCTGTTTTAGACATTGTTTTAGGACTCCGTCTCATTAAGGCCTAAATAATATATCTTTACTAAAGTATTTTAAGTCATTTGATAGTTTTAAGTTTTAATTACAGTGACTTATCTATTTTAAAGTTCTTGAATTAATTTTATACTTTTGAAAGTAAAGTTTAAGTTTTTTGTTTTGAAGAAATAAAAGTGTAGTTCACTTACGAACATTTGAATGATATACGATGAATAATATACTATCCTTGGGATATTTTTTTTAAGCTTGGAATAATTAAAGTAAGGGCAAAGAATAATGAACTAAGGCATACAGATTCTTATACAGCTATATGATTGGGTACCCTTGTGGGAGGTACAGATTGTCGTAGAGTCATGTACATGTACCTAGACTGGGACTACGCACAGCGTGGTAAGACGAGTCCTATTATAGTTTGTTGTCTAGTGAGTGGACTTGGAGTTGGTCACCTTTGCGTGACACTGGGTTCCCGAAACTAGTGTAAAATGCTGCGGTATCAAGGAGTATAGCCAAAGTTAAATATCTAGCCTGAACTAAATTATTTCCATTCTATCATTTGAGGTATTTTGCTTTTAAGCATGCAGCACGTTTATTTTAAGCGTGAGTTTGATAATTTATTTTTGTTACATATGTTTTTGATATTTCAATCTATTTTTGATATATTATTGCTTCTGTAACATTTATATCATGTGATATGGCTGGGAGAACGTCGAGTTACTCCCCACTGATTGTGGCTGTTATGTTTATAACATGACAGGTATTAGCTTTGCTGGGGATTTCTGTGTGAGCTAGCAAGTAGTTTGCAGACCCTACTCTGTTTTTCTGCTTTCTTTTATGGTTTTAGTTTGAACACTTTGAGGAATTTTATTTTCGCCCTTTTTATAAAAGTGGCAATTGTTTAGACTTTACCATTTGTTTTTATTTTATCCTTGAGAATTTTATACATTCACAATTAATAACAGTTAGAACTTTTATCTTTGTGTATTTAATATCATTCGACAGTATTTCCGCCACTGTTTAGCACTAGTTTTTATAGGGGATTACAGTGATGGTGATATTATTTTGAAGGGACCGATATACCGCTAGTCCTTGTGAGTTATTTGTTGAAGGGACCGATATACCGCTCGTCCTTGGTTATTATTTTGAAGGGACCGGTCTGAGCAACCACTAGTCCTTGTGGTGTCAGTTGATCACTGGCCGCCCCTCGAGTCTCTTCTCTGGTAGGCTCACTACTAGGGAGATGTGCACATTGGGCTCTATCATGCCGTTAATTATGTTGTTTAGTTTATTCCTACTCAACCTCGCGGTTGACTGTGTATTCGTGAACACCTGCGATGAACCATAATGGGAAGCAAATTTAACAGGTCATAAAGATTAGGTGACTTGGAAGCATTGGGATGAGAGCTCAAATTTGAACCTTAGATGAAGTCTAGATCACATATAATAGTTATATCACTTATTTATTATTTTCGCTGCAAGTTGTATTATTTTATATTAAGTCTTAGTTGATCAAAATTGTAAAACATATGTAATCATTAAAGTACTTTGGTGAGTTGGACTTTGTTATACACTACCTCGGGAAACCGATATGGTAACAGTCCTATTTATTTGGGAATGTCTGGCTAAAGGCTCCTGAATAAATGGGGGTATTACAGTTTAAATGACCCTCCCCGATAGTCGACAGACTCTAAAATGTTCTCAACGACAGGTCCCTGGCACAGACCCCTTGAGCCGCCTCGCGTAGCCATAGTCATAAGGTTGTAATCTTCGATTGACCTGATGGATATACTTTGACTTTCGCCTTGTCCAAGCCTCAGTCAAAGTTGGGGCTCTGTAGATACGTCATTTCTGCACCTCCCGTAAGCCACCCAATGATGATTGGGCCACATGTTTGGTACACGGAACGATTTATGACAATTCGTAAGTTTATCGTCAAGTGATAGCTCAAATACTTATGTCTACCCGTTGGTCGTCATCTACGCGCCGTTACGGTCGTTTTGACAGTAATTTGAGTTCATTTGGAGTCCGGGTCAAAAACCGTTTTCATTTTTTAATAAACCGTTTAAAATGCCGAGTCGGAATGTTCTGGAATATTCCGGATATTTCTATTCCATATTTTAATCTTTAATCTTTTTGCAAAATATATCCCGAAATTATATATATATTTTTTTTTTTTGAAGCAAACCCCGACAGGGATTTATTCATTAGCCTTGAGTCACGATCCGCAATACAAAGAATATCCTCCGGAATCGTAGAGTCCCAACTGCGACGACCCACGAGCCAAGGACTGAAGTGAGCTAGTTTGTGAGCGACTTTATTATTGTTCCTACGAGTAAACAAAAACGAACAAGACCTAAAAGAATTACAAAGCGAAAAAATGTCGTCATAAATAAGAAATAAGTCACTACGTCCTTTGGCCCTTCTCTGCAAATCGTGCACCACCGCCGCGCAATCATTCTCAATCTCGACATCCTGGTAACCATGCTTCGCCGCCTCCTTAAGCCCGTGCCAAATCCCCACCGCTTCAGCCATCGACACATCCAACTCCTCCCTTTGTTGTATTGTGGTACACCATAGGACCCTCCCCTGCCCATCATGACCTATGCACCCCCACCCTACACCAAAACCATCCAACACCGCAGCATCTACATTAATTTTCATCACCCCTGGTCGAGGCCTGCGCCACCCCACCTCATCGCCATTTCCAACTGGTCCACCACCCTTGCTCCCCCCGCAAATGGTCTCACTTACCAGGCCATCCCTCATCTCCCACACCATATCACGAACTCTCCTCACCATCGAACCCACATCTCCACCCTCACCCTCGAACACCAACTTATTACGGTCCTCCCAAATTGCCCAACAACCCGTAACAAATTCCACACACTCCCTCATTCCCATCCCCTTCATCATCTCCTCTATCCACTCTCTAGTGTCCCCAAACCCAACTCCCTCCATCCTCTCCACACCCAGGCCATCCCAGATTTCCCCCACCCCGTCGCAATCTCGCATAGCGTGAAGGCAAGACTTCAAGCATACATGACACCGTGGGCACGAAACATCCAGTAAATCCATCCGAGCAGCAATATTCCCCCTCGTGGCTAACGATTAGAGCAGAGTTGCCAAAAGAAGACCTTAATGCGAGGCAATACCGGCAAATTCGAAATCCTATTCCAAATGCGGTGATTCTGGCCGGTCTCTGAAGGCCCAACTTCATTGTTCCCGTCTTTTTCCAAGTCCCAACACCACTCATCCTCTGGTTTTGATTCGCTAATGTGTATTTTTCGAACCCGCTCACACTCAAAAGGTAGCAGCTTAGAGGTTAACATCGTCTCATCCCAGCCACTGCCATCCTCTGTAAGGAGCTCTCTTACCCGAATATCGTGGGCCTGGTCCCCTTTTGGTGACAAGATTTTGCGCGTTTGCGTACCCGGGATCCAAGGGTCAGCCCCTACCCATGTCGACTTGCCATCTCGTATTCGTTTTCGAGGCCCCAGCAACACCACTTTCCTTGCATTCAACACCCCACGCCAAGATAGCTTGGTAATGGCCCTAGCTCCGCTTCAACAAAGGAAGAATTCGGGAAATACCTGCTCTTCAATAGCCTCGACATTAAGCAGTCCGGATTGGTCAAAATACGCCACGCTTGCTTACCCAAAAACGCGTCATTGAACCGCTCAAAATCACGAAAGCGGAGGCCCCCTTCCTACTTAAGACAACACATCTTCTTCCAAGCAACCCATGGAAGTTTCCTTTTCCCATTTTCCGACCCCCACCAAAATCCCGAGACCAGCGAGCGAAGTTCATCACAAAAGTTTAAAGGAAGCTTGAAGACACTCATTGTATAGGAAGGAATAGCTTGGCCAACCACCTTTATAAGAATTTCCTTCCCCTCCTTGCTAAGCATTAGGCCTTTCCACCCTTGCAATTTCTTACTCACTCTGTCCCGAATTGAATTTGTCAATTTCTTCTTCGACCTGCCCACCGTAGTAGGAAGGCCAAGGTATCGGTCTTGCTCCTCTACCACTCTCACATTCAAAATCCCGTTCACCATCTGCTTGCACCTTTCACGAGTGCCCTTGCTAAATGAAACGGTTGTCTTTTCAAAATTAACCAGCTGGCCGGAAGCTCTCTCATACTTACGGATAATGTCATGGACACGGGCAGCTTCCCTTTCATTGGCCCGAGTGAAGATGAGGCTATCGTCTGCAAAGAAAAGGTGAGAAATCATAGGGGTAGTGGGGGCAATACGGACACCACTAATGTGGCCATTATCCACCGCTCTTTGGAGTAGACCCGAGAAGACCTCGGCACAGATGATGAGGAGATACGGGGACAAGGGGTCCCCTTGCCTTAAGCCCCGTTCCGGCAAAATCGTTCTCGAATTTTCTCCATTCACACCCACCGTATAAGTGACCGTACTCACACACTTCATCACGCTACCCACCCACCGTCTATCAAAACCCATCTTCTTAAGAACGGCCTCAAGGAAATTCCACTCTACCCGATCATATGCCTTGGACATATCGAGTTTCAGCGCCATATGACCACCCCCACTTCTGCTATTTTTCATGTGGTGAAAAACTTCGAAAGCAACCAGAACATTATCGATAATCAATCTACCCGGAGTGAAAGCACTTTGATTCATCGAAATAATTTTATCAAGAAACAATTTCAACCTATTTGCAAGGACTTTAGAAATGATTTTATATAACACATTGCACAAGTTAATAGGGCGAAAATCCGAGCACTTATCTGGCGCTTTCTTCTTGGGAATGAGCACAATCTTCATGTGATTCAACTCGGCTGGAAACTCGCCCCCGTTCAGAATAGTGAGAGCTACGTTGATGACATATGGGCCCACTATGTGCCAATATGTTTGGTAGAAGAGAGCGTTCATACCATCCAAACCCGGTGCCTTCAAGGGGTGCATTTGGTTGAGAGCATCAAAAACCTCCTCGCCTCTATATTTCTCCGCAAGAATCAGGTTCATATCCTCCATGACCCTTCCCTCCACACACTCCAGCAACTCGTCGAAATCCCCAGCCCCCATCGAAGAAAAAAGGTTCGAGAAGTAGTTGGCTGCACACTCGGACATTTCACTATTCTTGACAAAAACCCACCCATCATCATCAATTTGTTTTGATATATGGTTTTTCATCTTTCGTTGTGTAGCTTTCCGATGGAAAAACGTGGTGTTTTTGTCTCCCTCACGGAGCTATATTGCCCTAGACCGCTGTCGCCAAAAGAGCTCTTCTTGACGAATTAACTCGGCTATTTCTTTAACCACTTTCCTCCTTTCTCGAATCTTATTTTCCTGACGATCCCCTTCATTCAGGCGCTTCAGCTGCTCATGCTTCCTCTTTAAATCCCTCACTATTTTCCCGACACTCACACCTTTCCAAGCTTTTAACTCAGCCGCGCATCTCTGAATATTCGACATTATATCAGCTCCTCCTCCCACCCATGCCCTCATAACAGCCTCTTCGCACCCGTCCGTTCCAACCCACGCCTGCTCAAAACGAAAAGGTTTGGGAACACGTACTGCTTCCTCCATCACCGTGGCAATATGAACACAAATAGGGGCGTGGCCCGACCATTCTCTATCAAGGTGAAACACTTTCGAAAAAGGAAAAAGATCCAGCCAAAGACCGGTTACCATGGCCCTTTCAAGTCTACAGTGTCTGTTATCCATCCCGGCTTGCCCATTATCGAAGGTATAAGTGTACCCCTCGTAAGGTATATCTCTCAACCCGCATTCGTCAACAGCATCGCGGAAATTGTTTATCTGCCATTGTTGCCACTCACCACCCAACATCTCATTATAAAATAAAATCTCATTATAATCCCCAACACAAAGCCATGGGTCCGGGCCCTCCTCAGCTAGAAGACGGAGTTGCTGCCAAGACAAATATCGATCTTGTACCGCCGGTCAGCCATAGAACCCCGTCAACCTCCATGAAGGATCACCCTGTAGCACCGTAACATCAATGTAATGGCTCGTAGCTGACCCCAGGGAACAGTTGATATCCTTCCTCCACAAAAGAGCTAATCCCCCCGACCTCCCCTGACTATCTACTTCGAACCCATCGTAACCATCCAGACGACGTTTAACCTTCCTCATGTTATCACTACTTAACTTTGTTTCACAAAGAAAGATAAAAGTCGGGGCGTCCCTCCGGACAAGGTTTTTCAGACCGCCTACTGCATCGAGGTTGCCCAGCCCCCTGCAGTTAAGGCTCAAGAGTTTCATTGTGCCTGGCGGGGTTGAGTCCTCTCAACCACCGACTCAGGTATAAAGCCCCTCGGCATTGTTTGTAACCTTTTCGCAGCCAAGCCCTCGTCCTCTCGAACATAAGAACCGCTTTTCTTCCCATAGACCATCATTTTCCCTTCCACCGCACACTCCAAGTCCCCACCATCCACCTTCTTTCTCTCTTGTTCAAGCCTCCGCCATGTAACAACTTTCAAGCTGCCACTAACTTTCAACGGAGACACTTGCCCCCCACCACTGTCTTCATCTCCTTCCAGAGTCTCCCTTGTTCCATCCGTCCCCTTCCCCATATCCTCACCCCCCAAAACATCTCCACCCTTCTGTCCACCCACCACAGAGACATCTGCTAACCCCACTGCATTAGCCACAACTCCCTCGGTCTGCCCATCAGACAAACCTGATCTCTTCTCTACGCACGCCTTAGCCCCCTTATACCTAATAGCAATAGCTTGTAGTTTTCCAATCATCTCCATCACTACATCCTCTTCCCTCCTTCTACTCTCCGCTTCAAATATACCACTCAAGTCCCTCGCACTCCTGGCTTTAGGCTCTGCTTTCGTTTTTATTACTTTCCACGGTGACGCCCTTAAACTGTCGTCATAACGCAGCTCAACCTCGGTATAGCGACCCTCGTCACAATCCTTTTTCCCGTGCCCTAGTATCCCACATCCATAGCAGAAAGTTGGTAATTTTTCGTACTTAACCACAAATTCCATCATACCACCCGATGGCATCTTACACCTCACCCTCGGCACCAATGGCTTCCTGACATCATGTAAAATCCTGATTTGAACCGCTCTCTCCATTTTAGGAAACAGTGCCTCCTCGACCATAACAAACTCCCCTAGCTGCGTTCCCATACGACGGATGTTTTCCTTGTTCGTACGACCCCTGGCTGGGAGATCATATACTCTTGACCACAGAGGGACGAGATGCAAAGGTGTTTCAGTTAACTTGCCTTCGTCACACGGATCGTTAAAGCACCAAATAAACTTATCGAAGTGCCACGGTTGTCCTTCAATCACTTTCCTCCATAAATTTAAATACAAATATTTTATTCTTAGCATCAATTAAATTACCTATCACCATACCTTTTGGGTTCCACAATTTGATCATAGTATCCATCGCAGCTTTGGAATTAATAGCCTTCGTCGTCCATATTCTACCCACGAGCAGAAGGTGTGCAGTTTCCTTAGTATTGGCCTCCCCTCCCACATCCCAGACGAAATCATCATCCTCCCGATCGATGAGTATGCCCTTCCCGCGGTCTGCAGTAAAGATATGGGAAGCCCTACTCGTGTTTTTATCTCTTGCAGAAAACGCCATAATTCGAAACGAAGAACAAAAGAATATTGAAAACAAGAGAAGATTGTGTTGTGGGATAGAAGAGAAGAAAATATTCCTAATTCCCACGACCAAAATCGATGGAAAAACCTTCAGAAAACAAGGAAGGCGCAGAGACGAAGCTTAGACGGAGCCCCTCATAGGAAACCCTAGAGAGATATATTCCAATTGATACTCTTTCCGAAATTATATTTTAAACAATAAGGAAGTCGAGATCTACCGCAATTCCATAAAAGAAACGCGGAAATCTTTCTTCCGCAGGAGGAAACTATTGGGGAAAGGACGCAGCACCTGTTGCGCCTCTTCCAAGAGCCGCAGTGGCTGCTGCGCCTCTTTCCCAGCTTTTTTCTGCGTATTTTAAGATCTTTTCGAGATTTGTTTCCAAAGTTTTACTGAAACCCTAATTCCTCCGTGTGATTAGTATAAATAGGGACCTTCGTTCCTCATATTTCTCACGCGAGTGTCCGCCCTTCTCTTCTCCCTTTGCATTCTAAGACCGTGCTCTTTGCTTATTGGCGTCTACGTGCTTGAAATTTCGACCACATAAGCTCAGATCCTTCTGAGTACCAGCCTCGTTTTGCATGACCGACCAATTTGACCAACTCCACTCAATCAATCTAATCAATTTAATTTAATTCCTCTTACGAGGGCACTTTCATCATATATTCGAGTCGAGCAATCACTAATCGTTTACTTAGTCAATCTCGTTTCGTCAAACATGAAAGTCTGAGGGTGTCAATCCCATGTTTTATTATTGTATTTTATTAATGTATAAACTATTGTAAGGTTTACGTCGAAAGCATGTTTAAAACCGATTTACAAAACCCTTTTATCAAACCTATTTTTATGGGTTAACAGAAGACAGACGTCGAGAAGAAACGCAGCAACTGCTGCGCCTCTTCGAAGAGTCGTAGCATCTGCTGCGCCTCTTCCTAAGGCTGCCGTAGTTCCTGCTTTTCTTCTTCTTCCTCGTTTTTCTGTTAATTCGTCTTCTTTCGTTTTTCTTTCTTATTTTCTTCTTTTCCATTCATATATAATAATTATAATCATGACATGTACAATTACCGTCTTTAAATCCCGGCTTAAATCCCTTATAGTCAATATTTGTGGGTTTTCCGTCATTAAAATCAAACCCGGGTTTTGGAGATTCAATTCACACATATCAAATCTCTGGGATTCGACTTTTGTATATTTTCTTCAGTTTATCGCGTCTTGCATTCGTTTCCGTCTTAGTAATTTGACCTAAATTAGTTGTAATTAATCTCTTATTAATCGTTAATTCACTCATAATTAGTCTATAATTCGTTCTAATTAATTTAAGTTTGTTTTTTATCGCATTTATGACCAATTTACATGTAAATAACCTGTTAAATCACTTCTACTTGAGTCGAATGCCAATAATCGATCATTAAATTGACCAATGAACATTAACGATATGCAGTTCCGGCTTCACAGCCAGAATTCGATTCATGAACAAACGCAGTGACCACTGCGCCTCTTCCAAGGGACGCAGCTCTGTTGCGCCTGTTCCTGGGTTATTTATGTCCCTAAACTTCCGTTTCTGCTTTGACCTAGTTTATTAGTCTTACGTATTAATCAACTATTAATCGTAATATCACTGCTAATCTGTCCGTTTTCTAACCTTAATTATTTTCCTTTTGTTATCTCAAATTATCCGTTTAAATGTATTTTCGACGTAAATCATCAAACCATTGTAATTATTGTAATTTTAATTATCGCATTTCATTTATTATACTTTTTATTATCGTATTGCTTGCTTGTTCTCATATGTAATCGACCTTAATCTCTACTTCGACCCAATTGTTTGCTAAATTACATGTTCACTAACTTAGTTTAATTCTCACATGTTAGGATTAAAACGATGGATGTTGCATTGCATGCATATAATTGACAACATATCAAGTATAGATGATTTTCCCTAATCATTAGTAGGAATGGGAAAATGACTCTGTGATTGGGTTGAAGGTGAAAGCGACATATATGGTGATATTGTCTCTGAATTCCAGAGGATGGGGTAACAAAAAACATACTCCCTCCATTCAACTCCACACTACACATTTGATTTTTCACGTTTGTTCTAAGTCATTATAATATTTTATTTGGTGGATTGCCTTTGAGTGTAAGGCGTACCGTACTCCCGGAGGACACAAGAGTTTTTCTGGTTATATTGTCTCTAAATTCCAGAGGATGGGGTAACAAAAAACGTAACAAAAAAACATAAATAATTAAACGTTAATTCAAAGAACCATCATAATCCACATACAACTTATAATGCTAGATAATAATTAAAGACTTAATTATTAGAATCTGATGAAGTATTAGGATAATCATCATGAATTTCAGTATAGAACAAGTCGTAGATCGGCCCTTCATTATCACCGGGCAGCACAGGTGGAATGGCCTCTTTCTCCCATGACATAGGCGTGGTGGCAAGAATGTGATACCTCCTGTAATGTCTCAGCAGATGATGATCAATATGGGACGCAACCCATAGATAAGGGCCTTGTTGTCTATCATCCGAATAGAAGTCCTCTTTCCCCGCATCATCCCCCGAAAATCTAGCCCCTAATTTTCTTGCCTGACGAAAAATATCATGGCAGTTGGCTTCGTCAAACTCGACAAAACTGAATCCTACAAAACCTTGCTTGTTTGTCGACACAAGGTGCACTTTTTTAACCGCGGCGAAACCGGAGTCATGAAGCATTTGCGTCAATCACCCAAAATCAGGGTTTAAACCCTTTCCATTCTCATCATAATGAAGCAGGAAATTATGGAAATGCAAGTAAAAGGCTGTGCGTAACGAGAACATGATTGTATCTCTGATACACCAGCCATATTTTATTTAGAGAGAAATTTAGAAAGAAATTAAAGAGTAAATGTTTGATAATTTAGATTTTGACCTAAAATATTATGAAGACATATTTATAGAACTATTTTTGTCAAATTGAATATTATTGGTGAAATTGAATATTTATTAAAGTTCTGATAAAGTTTTGCATGCAGTGGTCAAACTGAGAAATCTAATCAAATATTGACAACGGTTGAATTGAAAAACCATTCTTTCATAATAGAAAATGATAACGGTTACAAGAAACCCGTAGCTATAACATAACAACGGGTATCACAAACCGCTGCTGGTGTTAATTTAGTAACGATTTTCGAAATACCGTTTTCTTAAACTGGTAATGGTTGTCTAAAAACCGTTGATAAGAGTGATTTTATAACGAGTTTTTGGAAATCGTTAAAACGTTTTTGATAATGGTTTGTTAAGCAACCGTTGTCACATTATAATAAAAACGGTTTTTTAGAGAAACCGTTATTCTTATTAGCGCGATCTAGGTTTTCGCCAATATTTGGAAAACGGTAATCTAAGTGTCGTTATTATATATGAATTAAACCGTTGTGATACACTCGTTATTGATGGCCAGATTTGGCATAGTGTAAATATGTAGGATCTTGGAATAATGTGTTTGTTGAGATTAGAGAAGACTGAAGACATGATTTTCATGAATATTATAAGCTCTTAACGCAAGAAAATGCTAGTATTTTTACAAATATTATGAGATCAATTGCTAAAAATCTTGAGGATAACCAATCAAGGGAGTTTGTAAGAGTGTTGCAAAAGATGAAAAGTCTCTTAAGTTTTAACCGCTACTCGAAAGGTTTTATAAAAAAATGTAGCCCAAGAGGTCATAAAACATTTAGAGTCATTGATAGATAAGCATAATAGCTTGAATGAGCGTATATGTAAGTTACTGGATAATGGATTCCAGGAAATGAAAGCTAGAATCAATAGAGGAGAACATATTATGGTTTATCCTAGAATTATTCATAATGTATGGTTGTAGTGAGCCTAGGTCACGAAATCCCTTACCTACTCATTTAAGAGTATATGAGGCACCACGTGTACAACCCGGTGTTAAAAAATGAACGTACGAACATGGTGAGTCATGAAGGCTTTTGGGTAATAATAATAAAAGTGCATATGGTTATTATCGCTTTGTGTGTAATACCCGGTCTTTAGGATTAACCTTTAGGACTCCGTAAGACTAGTACTTGGACCTTATAGGAACATATGGACCCCTTAGTGAGAGCCTTTGTGGGAAACAAACCTTTAGAATGATGGGTACTTGTGGATGTGGGAAATCGGTTTATCCACGGGGTTTTGAAAAACGTTTGGAGTCACCACAAAATTGAAGGAATTTTGAGAACCATTTTTTAAAAGAGATTGAGTTCGTTGTTGAAAGTACGTGATGGGAAGTTCACTAATAAAACACACACCCCCGCCCGTTGCAATAACGGCCTCTACTAAGGACTATGATGGCTAATTGGATAAGACTATGATTGTTTATAAAAGTGCAAACACCATTTTGATCCTAACTTGTGATTTAGGTTTCTAATCGTTTAATGCAATTTAATCTACTTTGTCCAAGTGTTTTAGCATGCGTGATTGATTTGAAATTATACTAAGGAATGGGGGAGGCATTGGGGAGCTAAGCTATTACAACCCAGACGATTCTCGTCTACTCGATGCACAAATAATTGAATTAAAGATACAACTCGATCTAACTACAATTACTAAACGATACATAACTCAAACCACACGCCTATACGCCTATTCTAGGTGCCTTGAAATTCGTGCCAATGGTGAGGCCACGGCTCACATGGACTTTGTCCTTGGCCTCATCATCATTTTGCGCTCTCACTTCGATTTAATTAGTTAAATAAATCAATTTAACTAACTAAAGCAAAGATTTTGTAAATTCATTTTGACATAAGTTAAAAGAGACAAACTGGACCCTTAAACATAAAAAACATCAAACAAAATGAATTAAAAGCATAATTACAACGATTAAATTACAATTACTATTGAAATAAAACCGCAATAATTAAAAGGAGAACATGATAAAACGAGTGCATTCATCAAGGGAAGGGATATTGTTGATAACATTTTGATTTGCCATCACCTGGTGAGATTATATAAAAGGAAGTCCTCCTCTCCTAGGTGTATCATGAAGATTGACCTAAAGAAAGAATATGATTCAATAGAATGGACTTTAATTGAACATATGATAGAGGCTTTGGGATTTCCTTGTAAACTGATTCAATGGGTAATGGAATGTATAACCACTCCTTGGTACTCACTTTCTTTAAATGGGTCAACTTTTGGCTACTTTCAAGGGAAGAGAGGCATTAGACAAGGGGATCCTATGTCCCCCTTGCTCTTTACTCTTTGTATGAAGTACTTGAGTAGAATTTTGGCTGCCTTAACTTCTACTGTGGATTTCAACTTTCACCCCCTATGCAGACCTTTGCAGCTGACCCACCTCTGTTTTGACGATTATCTGCTCTTATTTTGTAGGGGTGATAGACAATCTATTCTTGTTCTATTGAGGTCTTTTGCAACTTTTTCAGCTGCTTCTGGCCTGGCTATGAATCGTGATAAATCTGATATCTACTTTAATGGAATGGATCATGGGGAAATTGAGTATGTGTTGAGATTTTCTGGCTTTAAGGAAGGCTTATTCCCGTTTAAATATCTTGGCATTCCTATATCCTATAAGAGAATGGCTATTGGAGACTGTTCCAAGTTAGTAGAGAACGTAGTTGAAAGAATCAGAGGATGGGGGACTAGGAAGCTCAGTTATGCAGGTCGACTGGTCCTTATAAAAGCAGTGCTAACTCATTTGCATTCTTTTTGGGCCAGGATTTTTTTCATTCCTGTCACAGTTATTGATAGGATTGAACAAATCTACAGGAACTACTTGTGGTCTGGGACAGAGGGATGCCATAAAACTACTTCTGTTGCTTGGGCTAAGATTTGCCAGGATAAAAAAGCAGGTGGTCTTGGCATTATCAATTGTAGGTTGTGGAACATAGCAATGCTTGGTAAATACACCTGGTCGCTAGCTAGTAAGGCTGATCACCTTTGGATAAGATGGGTGAGTCATATATATTTATATTAAAAGGCAGGATTGGTTTCAATATACACCCTCTGTGAACACTAGTTGGACATGGAGAAAGATATGTCAAGTGAAGGAACAATTGAAAAGTGGTTATAGTAATGGAATCTGGCAGATTAATCATGGTGAATATACTGTTTCTTACGGTTATCAATGGTTTCTAGGTCCTCAAACTAAGGTGACCTGGTGGCCGTTAATTTGGAACAGAGTTAACTATCCAAAACATTCCTTTATAGGGTGGTTAGCTATTCAGAATAAGCTCCTCACTAAAGACAGGCTACTCAGGTTTGGAGTAATTCAAGATGGTACATGTGACCTATGTCTAGATCAGTTAGAAGATCATCAGCATTTACTCTATACTTGTCCTTTCAGTGTTCAATGTTGGACACTCTTCGAAGCCTGGCTGGGTGTACCGTTCCCTGCTGCTGGAATTTTGGAATAGATGGTGCAGTGGAGGTGCAGATCCATGATGAAGAAACACATACTATTTACTGCAGTGATGGCTATGGTTTACCACATATGGCCTGCACGTAACATTTGCAGGCTTGAAGGCAGAGTTCTGAGACTAGTGAGACTAGTACACATGGTGAAGTAGGAAATTCAAGCTAAGTGTAGCAACCATAAATGGATTTTACAATGTCAGACCAATGTATGGTTGCCTAGGTTTTGATTATAGTTGTGATGGTTAGGGCACTGTGGTGCACAATTGTTGTACTGGTGATTTTGTACGCTACCTCTTTAATTATTAATGGAAATTCACATTTCACCAAAAAAAAAAGATAAAATGTGTCAAACAATGGCACATATGCCGAGGCACATATGCCGAGGCACATACATGGCCCCAAATGGGGTTGATATGGACTATTCTAGTAATCTAATGTCATGAAATGGATACTAAGCATGCACATTTCAACTAGCGAGAAATGGTCGTAAGAAAAGATGAGTTCATTTAAACTTTTAAAGAAATTCATTTAATCCTATGTCAAAGTTCATGTATGACCTATGAATATCTAATTCATTTAAACATGCATTATACAAGTTTAATTAGGCCAAGTTACGATTTAACAACGATAAATGATATAAACAAACATGTATACATCATAAATCGAATAAACTAACTAAACATGGGATTTAAACAAATTATTTCATAATCAATTTAAAAACATGCCAATTAAACATGAACTAAATCATAAAAAATTATGCTTCTCCTTTTAACCAAACATATTTCATAGATCTAGCCATGTATACTCAACATGTCAAAATTATCTCAATTAAAACATGCTTATAATCAAGTAAAAGACCAAACAACCATGCTAGCGTATTAAACATGTGATTAGCAGAATTACTAGTCCTAAACAGCACGTGAATCATCATTATCATTATAATCACCAAACATTAACAAATGAGACGGTAATTAAAGGAACGATAAAACAAACGAAATAAAAAAGTTGTAAGGTCGTGACCAACATGAGAAAAGGGAAAGAAATGAGTCGGGATTTTGTGCACCCTCAACTTACATGTAAACTTGGACACCACTCGGATCCCGTATACAAGTTATGCTAAAAGGCACGTCTTCGACTGTTTCAAATAAAACAAATTCAGACACAAAACGAAACAAACAATTTCAATTTTGCGGTTTAAGGGCCCTTCGTGCAGCGGTTTTCAAATGACGATTACGACTTCGTTTCTCAACGGTTTTTAGTTTGAAAAGATGTTTTGGAATCGTGAGATTCCAACTTTTCAGTTTAACACAAGATTCCAAATTTTCAGTTTAACACAAAAAACAGAAGCAAAAACGATTGAAAAGTAAAGAGCAATGGACGACAACAGTGGTTGTCTAGAACTCAGAAAAACATGAAAAAGAGAGCGAAACAATGCTCTAATGTTCGGCTAATTCTTTGTGTGGACTTTGTGCTTGATTTATGAGTATGAGAGGATATCAAGGATGCTTTGTAACGTGAGGTTTAAGAGGCAATGCTAGGGTTTTTGGTGAGAAAAATCGCCTGTCCCCTTCACTTCTGAAGTGAAGGGTGTTTATATAGAGAATGGAGAAAGGGGTTGCTTCTAGGGTTCTAAGACTCGGTTGGTGGCTGTATATGAGAGGTATATAGCTTGCTTGGAGAGGGAGTTAATGAACATGGACGAGATATGGGTGTGGAAGGATTTGATGAGCTGGTTTCGGGTAGGATATGGAAGGATGAGATATTAGTTATCTTGGGGAATAAGCAAGGAATAGACGGTGTAATATGAGGGAAGGAACTCGGGTTAGTGGTGCGGGTTTAATGGCGGGTTTGCGCCCTATTTTGGAGCGCCAAAACAGGGCTCCGGTTTGGGTATTGTAAAACCCCCATTTATCTAAGAGCCTTAACTAGGCCTTCCAAGATAAATGAGACTGTTACCATCTCGGAATGTCCGAGGTAGTGAATAAGAGAGTTTAGCAAACCAAGGCAATTTAAATAAATTAAACTCAAATAATGTCTTATACATATTTTTCTTTTCTTCTCAAAATAAATACAATACAATCTTGCAGCGGAATTAAAAGACAACTAGTGGTGATATGTAACTAAAGAGTGAGCTAAAACTAAGTCGTCCAGTCCATATCCTCACACCCCTCCCAAGCTCCTAGACAAGTAGTCTCAAGTACCTGCCAAGTCTGCTCCCCAGTTACGGTTCATCACAGGTGTTCACGAATATACTGTCAACTACGAGGTTGAGTAGGAATAAACTAAACAACAATAATTAATCAATATAAATAAACACAACCAATCGATATACAACAATTGCCAACTCATCCAATCATACCGTAACTAATTTCATACCGTAACTAGTTCAATGATTTCACTGGCAGTAGCACAACCCCCTTAACACCATGCTATGCTTAACTATATAACTGGCAGAAGTACTTTTGTACCATGCTCAACTAGCAGTAGTAACCTCAGTACTATGCACAACTGTGGAACTGGCAGTGGTATTCTCATTGCGTGCTCAACTCAACTGGCAGTAGTACCCTCCGTACTATACATAACAGACAGCAGCAACACTCTTGCTATGAACAACTGGTAGTAGCATCTCTCATGCTATGCACAACTCATCACAATACTCGTATGACTTATCAATAATAATCGCAGCGGTATAAATAACAGTGACATCCATCACGACATTTAATACAAGAAAGTAACACAAAGTTGAGTAGGATATTCCTACATGATCAGCAAATCAAATTAATTAGCAAAGCAAATCCGATAAGTAATGTTCCTCAACAAATCCGTCACCTAATAATAATAATTATTATTATTATAATTACTAACTACGTCACATACTCAGTTATTAATTAATTATAATTTACTAATTATTAATATACGTAATTATTGAATTAAAATCCTTCTTTATAACACAAATCAGTCTCACTATAAAATTCATAATTAAAAATAAAAATCAAAATGACGCAAGACCAATGGGGTTGGAACCCTAAGACTCATATTTAAAGTTCTTGTGAAATAGATTCTCCTCAAATTCCAAACTTATCAAGGTTTTCTTGAAAGATTTATAATTACTGACGAATCCCGTCGCATAAAAAGTATCAATTCTTAAAACAGCTTTAAAATTCCAATTCCTAGCATTATCTAGACTCTTTAAATTTAATGTATGAAAAAGACACAGAATAGTTTTGACATATAAGTTAGGGTTTCGAAGCATTCTTTACAACACTAGAAAATTCGCGGACTTTTCGGCGACACGTCCATAAATAAATCACCCAAGACAACCCGTATGGAAGATTACTACGAAATTTTATATGCATACACTAGAATTGAAATAAACCCTAGTGTCTTAGTTAAATATTTGGAAACAAACATTTTAAAACCACGAAATAAATTAAACAAGACAACCTACGAATCTGCCAAATTGCTGTAACTTTCTTTCTTTAACCTAATCATGTTTAACCTAATATTTATATAATAAACACGACTTCTACCATAATCCTACTATAATTTAAGTCTTAAATATGAACAATTAAATCATAGAAAGATTAAAGGCAACTTACAAAATACAAAATAAAAGATCGAATCCAATAGAAGCAGATGCAAAATCCCCAAATTGATTGTCCAATTCCTTTTTCCCTTTTTTTTTTCATTCTTATTCTCTCTCTCTCTCTCTCTCTCTCTCTCTCTCTCTCCCTCTCTAACTTATGTGCCTATGGAATTATGAGTGAATAAGGGTCAATGTCTTCTATTTATAGTGACAAGGTAGTCTTATAGGAAAGTATTAGGAAAGGTCATATAGATGCGTATTAGGAAACTATTATTATATTACATATTACTAACAATTATATTACTACTACTACTACTACTACTACTACTACTACTACTACTACTACTACTACTACTACTATTATTATTACTATTATTATTACACGAGTACAAGACCCAATTTACACGGCCCTACATCTAATCTCGACTCGTCCATTATTTTATTATTAATTATCTTCTTATTTGCAATTATTAATATAAATGCCTTTTAATTAATTATTCGAATTACATAAATTATTCTTATAAACACCCTTACAACTGAGTGACATTCCAACTTATGATCATTGCAATACAATTAGCCATTTATTATTATCAAGCTATATCAACTTATCAAAATGCATCACCAAATAAAGTCAAAACATGGAAATGTATCTCAAAATAAACTCAAAACATGAGGTGTCATAGGTATTTCGGGTTGTTTTAGGCATGACTTGGACGTGGTATGGGGCATGGCTATGGGTCATGGTCGTGGGCTAGGTGAAGGCATGGATTTGGGTTGAGTTGGAGTCAAAATGAGGCTATCTTGATGCGTCGGGTTGGCTTGGAAAACAGGGTATGCGGGGTGGTCTTGGGGGCCTGTTTCACGTGTGGTTTAGGAGAGAAAAAAGGAAGGGGAAAAGGTGTTAGCATGGGGGTTCAAACCCGTGACCAGGGAAGGGATATGCCAGCTTTGCTCCTCGATATTCGTGCTCAAAGTTGTACAAAAAACGACCTTAAGATCGTCTCACAAATTGAGTTTTAAATCGCTTTAAAATCTAACTTTTCAAACTAAATAGAAAGCGATAAACAATAAAATTGTCACACATTTCATTTAAAAAAAAATTTAAAATAAAAATTTAAAATAATTTTTTTTTAAATAAATTATAAATGAAAGCTTTAAATTTAAAATAAACTTGAAAATACGAAAATCGATGAAATAAATTTCATTTATTTCAAATTAAAACAAATAATTTAAATTTCATTTAAATTATGAAACCATCAATTAATACCCGTCTCGCATCACAAAACATAATCCATTAATGAGCGGTGTAAGTATACATGTGTCCTATCATCATCGGGTGTTTTGTTGGGATTTCTTTAAATTTCAATATCGACGGATACGGGCATCTACAGAGCCTCCACTTTGACTGAGGCTTGGACAAAGCGAAATTCAAAGTATACCCCAAGTCTACTGACCTAAAGAGTCCGCGGGTCGTTTATGGTCCATTAGACCTGCGTACATAAGCTCGCCAGCCATAAGCAGAGATCATACCTAAACACCTGGTTCTGGACGTCTCAACTTTTGCATAGAAGAATCCAAATGATTTCCGGCATAAGAGCTAGATGGGTGTGGGATCCCGAAATAAAAACTTCCAACGGCCATGAGAGCTGGGATGTGAGAATCCCGAGTATAAGAACTTCAAGGTGGTGTAAAAATTTCAGATATGAGAATAAAAAACTTCAGCATAACGTGAGAGTCCAAGTGTGATAATTCAAAACTTTCAAAATGGTGTGAGAACCCGGACATGGGAATCCGAAACTTCATAAACGATATGGGACCCAGACATGGGAGTCCAAGACTTCCTTAATAGTATGAGAACCCGGAATGGGAGTCTAACACTTCAAAATGGTGTTGGAACCTCAAAGATAGGTATGAGAACCTAAAGATAGGTATGGGAACCACAAGGTAGATAACTTTCGGATTTGGGAATCTTGGGGAAGGCTATATTGTGGTTTTAGGCATAAGAACCTGGGGATTTGGGAATCCAATGGAGATAGATCATTGTTTTGGGTATAAGAGACTTAAAGACATTTTTGTGTTGTTGTTTGTAGGTATAGGAACCTATTGATTTGAGTATAGGAACCGACGGAATCAAACCTGACTTCGTAACTCGTCCACTTTGGGCAATTAGCATTCTACTCTTCTTTCCCAAAAATCCATCATCTGATGGCACTGGTCCAAAATTCATCATTTCATCATCTGCATTGGTCTTTGTCCCATCGTTTCATTATTTTCATAACAACGTTGGTCGTCGACCCATCGTTTCATCATTTTCATAACAACATTGGTCGTCGACCCATCATTTCATCATTTTCAAAAACTTGTATAAATGGTGGGTTGAGCCTTATCCTTAGGTGCCTACGTATACGTTGTGACGGAATCAAACCCGCATCGTAGTTCGCCCAACATTGGCCTTGGCATTCTGCAGTCACGGCCTAAAACGGATCTTTCCTAAGGGAGGTTGCCGTTATACGTTGGAGATACTTCTCCCATACTGTCACTTACCTACGTTAAAAGTTTTCGTAATCATAGCCCACTTGAGCTACGATACTTCATCATCGGTACCCAAATTTGAGCAACGTTACATCATTACCGAAATGTCGTTGGTGTCATTATCAATTGAATCTTGCTGGGGAACATTTTCATTCACGTTGTGCTCTAGTGGGGAGCGATTCATATACATCTTACTTGTCGGAGACTTCTCCATTCATCATCATAGTGATCCCTGTCACCGAAGGCGACAGAGCCACCAATTGCATTGGGTTATAAAGTCTTCGACTTTAGAGCTCCTAGTTGAAGCGTACCTGCTTAAAAAAGGACATAAATCACACAAAATCACATAACGGAAGCTTGAATAGGCCAAAGGCCCGAACTTAAAACATCGAATTGGGTTTTCGACCCATTTGACATATGAAAATGGGCTTCGCCCGAAATCAACACATCATTTGAAAATGGGCTTCGCCCGAAATCGACATGCATTTTGAAAACGCGCTTCGCCCGGAACCAACATTTCATTTTAAAAATGGGCTTCGCTTAGAATCGACATTTCATTTGGAAGATGGGCTTCGCCTGGAATTGACATTTTCGAAAAAAGTTTTTGAATTTTCGAAATTTCGCTATTGGGGAGTTTTGCATAGACATGTTTTGAGTTTCTGACTCAGGTATCTGACCCGTAAATAAACATGGCCTGGGTATAGCCCGCTACCTTTAAACAAAAAAGAAAGAAAATTCGTACGTGTGTACGGGTTTTAATTCAAACATTGACTCGCTATGGGTAGAACTGTTCAACCATCGCTTCTTGATAGTTGGACACTACTTCCATCTTTATATTTAATTAATGATTTGGCACTTAGCATTCTGCTATCATGCCCACAATTTCATCCACTGCTGGTACCGGCCCAAAAGTACATTAACATAACTTTGAAACTCTAGAGCTGGCACTGAGCATTCTACTACTATGGCCCAAACTTAAACTATAACATCTTTAATTGTTCCTACTTGGGAATAACATCTACATCATATATTTCATCATCCCTTCGGAAATGAAATCGTCATTCATCATTGCTATCGGGAAACATCATCATCTTTCACCTCCGCATTCTTTCTTTTCAGCGGGTTTCCATATCATTTTTGCCTCCGCCTTCGTTCTTTTCGGCGGGCTTTAATTTCATTTCTACCTCTGCCTTCTTTCTTTTAAGCGGGATTTCTTTTATTTTTTTTTCGGTTCCCGACACAAATCTTATCTATTTAGCAAATAGACTTGACATTCTGCATGGGTGACCAAGCATCTTTGTCAACATCATTAGATAGAACTTATTATGAGACTTGACAACTACTCATCATGAATCTACATCCTTATCCTAGCCTAAACCGGGTAGAACAACTGACTCGACAAAGGTGGCTTCATTTGGACTTTGGTTAAAACCCATAAGAAACCGACAAGATACATCATATATTGGTAGTGGGTGTGGATGGATTGAATCCCTTATTCTGAAGGATTGCCTACGTATTCACGTGGAGCGAAATCAAATCTGACGTAGTTCGATGAAGGTGCATAAACGTAGTCATTTAGTTTGTGTGTACAAACTTGAAGGTTTCACCTAAGACATCATATTGTACCTCGTTCGAGACTGTAAGGTACCGCCAAATTCCGTATCCAGGGTTGGTGCTGGAGGCTTTGACATTCTAGGATGTGGAGCTTGGTAATAACAGGTTTGAAAAGTGGACCGTCATACTGAAGGTTCATTTTCTGGTGCTTAGGCCAATGGGTTATGGCTTACATTGTGGTTAGAAAAGGTGTCTCAGGTCTGAGGAAACCCGTGGGAAAATGGGTTGGTAAAATAAAATGTGTGTTCAAATTTCCATGTCTGGACCCTAAAGGC
This sequence comes from Silene latifolia, assembly GCF_048544455.1. Taxonomy (NCBI): domain Eukaryota; kingdom Viridiplantae; phylum Streptophyta; class Magnoliopsida; order Caryophyllales; family Caryophyllaceae; genus Silene; species Silene latifolia. The sequence continues at coordinate 156,795,041 of NC_133538.1, read as the reverse complement.
TTGGTGTAACGACACCGGGGTGATGATTCTCAAAATTCCCGACTATTCTCCGTAAAATGTCTTATGAAGGCCTTAGGTATAGAAAGGTTGCTACATATGGTTTTGGCTTCACCCATTGAACTTCAACTACTGGTATTTGGCTTGACTTCTAGCTTATGTAACTTCGACATTCAACCATAAGCGATTTGTAATTTTGTCATCTTTTCTTTTCTTTTCTTTTTTTTTTTCCTTTTTTTCCCTTTTTTTACCTTTTTTTCTTTTCTTTATCATTTTTCCTTCTTTTTTCATTTTCTTTCGAAACAACGCTTCCTACTGTAACTGGATTCTCCTTCAATCATTTGGGCTTCGCCAAACAGATCGGGTCACACAAGCGTTCTTCGTCAGACTAGGTTGGTTGTATCTCTTTCAGAGACGGGACATTTTTACAGGGAAAAATCTAGGTTTGTTGTAGGCTTAACTTAAGCATTGATTCTAGTGGAGGCTTTCTACCGCCAGACATGGAATAGGTAAAGGAAACAGTCACCGGATCCTAACGTACCTTACCATCTACAACGGGATACATTTCTAACTAGGAGCACCCTTCGAGTGCGTTGTGCATTTTAGATTGATGAACAGATTTTGAAGAAAACATGTGATAGTTTTATTTAAATTGATAAACGTTTGACAGACTCGAAGAAAGAGAGATTTCTAGGACACACCCTAAATCGCGAGGTAAATGACTCGATTACAAGAAAGGAAAATCCTAGACTCAACTTAGACAAAAGCTAGAGAACAAACTCCGACTCGTAACCATCAAATCTCGCCTTGAGCCTTCTCTAGTTCAATTGTCGGCTCCGATGCTTGACTCTGGTCACTGACCCACTTCAAGATTTCATCTTTAGTACCCGGGATAACAGTTGGGTAAGAGTCCAGCAAGTGTTCGTAGTTCTGTGAAATGGGATTACCAGGAAGAGTATCATCATTTCCTAGGTGGGGTAAGAATGAAAGGGGCAAAGTGCCCTCGTCGATCAGGTCATGGATTTCATGCTTTAATCGGAAACATAACTCTGTGTCATGTCCGACACCTCTGTGAAATTTACAGTAGGCTCCCTCGACCCAGTATTTATTTCTTTTCTGGGGTTAAAGCTTTGGGGTTGGCCCAATTGGTTGTAGTATCTCGTGGAAGGCTAGTAACTCCATTGTTGTAGTATAAGAGAGACATAGCCTTGTAAATGACCTTATCATATCACGCATCGGCTTCTTTAGTGTTGCAGAAACATTCTTCCCATTCCGGGTTTCCCGGTGCCTCGGGTGCGTTTTACATTGCTGGGCCTTGTTGGTTTGTAAAGTTTGAGAAACAAGCCTCTGATGGGTCGGCATTGAGAGAAAAGAGTGATGAACTTTCTTTGCTGATCAAACCATTTTCCAAACACGCAACCCGAACATTCAAAGCTTAGAACGAGGCTTGGAGTTGTAAGATCATGGAATGGACCTGATCAAGGGTAGGTGTGTGTAATACTACGGTTTTTTGTACTGTTGGGTACTCTGTCGAGTAAGTGATTTTTGGTTTCAAACAAGTGTACTGTCTGATGGGTACTCGATCGAGTAGGTGTTACTCGATCGAGTAGGGGCACTCGATCGAGTAAGTCGGTTTTACGGGTTGTTTCGCCGGGTTTTGATAGCAACGTGAGAATGTTATATAAAGTTGCTTTATCAATTCCTTTTAACTTTTTCACTGTTTCTAAACAATTTACACAAGAGAAAAGTTACGTAACTTCCCATTTTCTCATTGCTATCAAATCCTAAGGGCTAGAGTCGTCAGATCGTTGAGTTCTTTACACCGTTGAGCGTCGCATCGTGGATAAGCTTCTAGTATGATTTTTACATCAACTCATTGATTTTAGTTGAAACCCTAATTGGGTATTTAGGGGGAGTTTAGGAGTACTTTGTTTGTTAGATAGTAATTATATGATTGTGTGATTATAGGAGGTGATTTCGTAGAAGAGCGGTTTTGAATAGCTGATTGTGACGATCTTGGTGATTGCTTTTCCAGGTAGGGTTTCCCTACTCGGTTATTGATTACATTATGTTTGATGGTTATAATGTTGTTGATCTGTATCATATTGGTGTTGGTAATTGTTATTGTATAATTGGTTGGTTGTGTTTGTCTGTGGTTCGCGAGGTGCGTCCTCGGCTGAGTGGAGTCACTTGAGGGAGTGGCTTCACGCCCTTGATTCACCCCTTGTGGTTCTCGTCACAAGGGGGTGTGCACATTAAGGAACTTGAGTTTTTGCTCGGTGTTGATGAGCGGGACTTAGGTGGGAACGGCTGCGGTCCCGCACTGGCAGTGAAGCTTGCTGGTTGCGGCCGTAATCTAGCAGGACTAGACCTTCAGGCTAGTCAGGTGTGTGGAGATGTGACGGAGTTGGGTGATTGTATGTATTGTTGTTATTGTTGATCTTATATTATGTAATCAGTAACTGAACACGTTCATTGTTTTAAGAACTCTGGTGATCCATTCGGAGATGGTGAACAGTTCTTGATCAGGTATGAGATGGACGCGCATGGGATAGCTGGGATTAAGTCACCACGTGTCACTAGAGTCTTCCGTTGTGTCGTTGAACATTTATTTCTTTTTAGTTGGTTTTGATAGTTTGGAACATATGTATTTCACTTTACAGTTTTGGGATTTTCGTTATGTAATCGCTTAAACTTATTTATCTAATTATGTTCTTTTATGGTCAATTTGATATACATTGGCTCGGGTAACCGAGAAGATAGCACATCCATGCATTAGGTGGTCTTGGTAAGGCACCTTGGTGTATGGGGGTGTTACAATCCCAGTATAAAACTGAGGTATTCAATGCATATGCCATGACAATATAAATTCATCCCAGACACGAGGCTGAGGTATGCAATGCAGATGAAATTCCAATATAAATAATCCAACAATATAGAATCCACATCCATTAATCCATCCAATTCCACAATACTTTTATAAATTCCACAAACCAACAAAGATAAGACGAGTTGAGTAGTTATTGTAACACCCGCAATTTTCTCTCTCACTTATTTAATTTTTGTTTATAAGATTTAAATTTTAATACTTATATTTACCGGTTTTGTACAAATCGTTAATTAATTCCGTTCTAAATCTTGTTTCAGTTCGATTTCTTATCCGACCTACTTTTTATTTAAGTGACATTTTTGTAAGCGGAAATGGGAAATCGATTTTGGCGCCATTAATATATGGACTGTATTTTTGTTTAATGGACAAGTTAATTATTTAACTAGATTTATCCTTTTTATTCTTTTATTTGAAATCCTTAGTATTATTATTATTTATCTACCTTTGTTTATTTTTATAACAAAATGGAAAAGATATTTTGGCTGTTAATCCTTAGCTTAACCGATTTTGCATAAGATAAACAAGGAGATTTTATTCTTATCTTTTTCTCATTTCACTCATTCATAAACTCTCCTAATTAGATTATCTTATATAATTTCCATTCACAAAAAAAATAAGGAGAAAATATACCCTACTTTTCTCACAAAAGTGCCGTGAGATTCATAAGTTGTGGGATTTCATACGTAATAATTTTACGTACGTGCCTACCTTCTTGCTTCTTTATTTCCAAATTCTAAGTACTTGCGTGCCTTCTTGCTTCTATATTAAGATCGACCTTCTTTCATCATCTGTTCATCCATATTCTAAGGGTATCGTCCTTAATCGTTGTCGTATATTTAGTTTTGATTGTTATTTAATTACTATATAATTTAATCATATATGAATATTTGCTTTTGGAGGCTATCATCAAGATCCGTACGAGGACGAGTATTTCATCGAGTTGGAACGGGAATATGAGGTAACTCTTAAGGGCATGACTCGGCATTTCATTAGTTATTGTTGAGTAGTTGCTTGTTTTTGGTTATTATCGTTGTTTTAATCAAATTATGATATTTAATTTATATATTTTTAATTTTGGTTCTCATGGCACGAAAGTTTCTGATATTTCATTATATATCAAAATATATTTTATTTATGAATTTATCATATTTAGTATTGCTTTTACTAGATTTAATGATGTTGATGTTAAAATCGCAATATATCGATTTCTAGGGTTTTAAATTACTAATCATGGTATAATTTTGACTTTAAAATTTTATTCTGGTCCTATGACAAATTTTAAGACTCAAGATCATAAAAGATTTGATTTTTTAATCTTATTAGTAATTATTATGATTTACACAATGTTTTAGCCGTTTTGATGTTTATTAGGTATTAACTCGTTTTTATTTTTTATAATTTACGAAACCTATTTTATTAGCTCTGATAATGCATTATGAAATGATATAAATTTTGTTAAAAATTATTTTGGGTCGAATTTTATTTTTAATAAATAAAATACAGTTATGGCTGTTTTAGGAATACAATTTTAATAAATAGTATTTACGATTTTTTAGTTGCTGGAAAAATTATTTTTGGTGTTTTTACTTAATTCCAGAATGTTAAAAAATTTCCTGGGAACCTTTCTGGTCATAAACTATTTTTAATAATTGAAATGGTGTTTTGCGGTTTTTACGATAATCTGGTTTTTAATTCGGTACATATATCAAATGAGCAGATCTTTTTACGAAATTTTACATGATGTCCTGAGATGCTAAAAACAGTACTCACGTGAAATTTCATGAGTATCGAAGTTACACTCGATTTTATAAAAATTAAACATTGTTTTGGGTAAACCGAGTAAATAATGGTTTTGAAGTTACTTTATGGAGAATGAAATTATGGTCATTTTTCATATGATTCCAGAATGTGTTAAGAGCCTGTTTTATAAGAGGTATTTGACTTAAATTATTTGAATATTTTAAATAGTGGATTAGTATTTAAATTGGATTACCCAATTTGGTAATAAGATAATAACTTATAATTTCTAACTTCTTAAATGACATTATTTCTAACATCATACATTACTATTTTCATAAGATATCTAATTTGAGAAGGTATTTATTCTAAGTAAAATTCTATTTATAGAACGTTACTATTTCTGGAAGTTGCCTTCTTGGAAGGTTTCCTTTTAAAGGATTTGAATAATGAAGTCTTTTGAAGTGGTTTTGAATACTTATGGAACAGTTAGGTGTAAGGTTTAGAATAATAAACTCAGGATATGCTTAGTTTTGCCATTATCTATAGAACTGATGATTGTCATCGGTGGTCGTCCGGGAGTGTTGCACCCTGGGAGTTATGTACATACATTTAGAATTGGGCCTTGCCTTGCGGAGTAAGACGCCGCCTTATTATGGTTGTGGAACCATGGTACTTTAGCATAGTTTGAGTGAAAATCTATACTACGACACTAAGATGGTTTATGAGCAAGCCGGGAGAGCTGAGAGATTGGTCAAGATGGCCTAGGAGAACAAGGAGAGGGGTCTTGAGAAAAGAAAGGTTGAGAGTGAGGGTGGTGCTCAGTCCAGCTACAAGAGGAGTAACCATAACCAGGCGAGGGCTTACTCATCGGGATTGGGTTTTAGTGGTGGAGCTTCATATGGGCGTGGTCGTAGTGGTGGTGATAGCAGCTGGAGTGTCTCTTATTTCAACTGTGGCGGTATGGGCCACAAGAGGCATGAGTGTACTAGTGCCGTGGGGAGAGGTTTTTAGAGGCCATCGCAGGGGAGCTTTTCACAGGGTCTGTCTCAGAGTTATGCTAGCCACCGAACGGTTAGGTTATGGAATAACCAAGGAGGTCAGAGTAACAACAACGATGGATCTAATCGCAATGGCGATAACTCTTATCAGAAAGCGGCTGCTAACAACAATCGGGGGTCAGCTGCCAAGCCATCTACTTCAGCTAGTACCGTTCAGGGAGGTGGACAAGAGACCAGTGGCAAGTTATTCGTGATGGACAAGAAAGCTGTTGAGGATGATGCTCACGTGATTACGGGTACCTTTCTTGTTAATGATGTTTCTACCTTTATTTTGTTTAATTCGGGGGCATCACACTCTTTTGTATCGTCGAGTCATGCTAAGCATTTGGGTTTAAGAGAGTTTGAGTCTGTAAAAGATGAGGTTTTTATACCATCAGGTGAGTCAGTGTCTTATGGGAGGTTGTATAACGGTGTATCTATGTTAGTCGGGTAGGTTCATCTTCCAGTTGATTTGTTAGAATTTCCTATGGATGGTTTTGAGATGATAGTTGGTATGGATTGGCTGGGTAAGTACAAGGGAAGGATAGATTGTCACCAAAAGAGAGTCTCTTTGAGAGGTCCTAAGGGAGTTGGTGTGTGTAACACCCCATGAAATGTGAGGAAAGTTATCCCACATGGAAAGAATAAGGAGATCATGAGAAGCTTATAATAGATTCCACCCACCACTTAGTAACAAGGCCTTCTGCTTTCGGGCTTAAGTGAGGACAAATAATGGGCCCAAATGGAGCATCCCATCGTATTGGGATTATGTTACAATGGTTGCGGGTCGGGTCATTACAGGTGGTATCAGAGCAACCCTGCGACCGTGTGGTGATTGGAGGTAGTGGTTATACGCTCCATTGTGATCACCCACCTAGCGGGGGAGGATTCTGGGTAGCGGTTATGCTTCTAGACACAACGGGGACGTTGTGCTCCTTAAGTGGGGGAGAATGTAACACCCCATAAAATGTGAGGAAAGTTGTCCCACATGGAAAGAATAAGGAGATCATGAGAAGCTTATAATAGATTCCACCCACCACTTAGTAACAATGCCTTCTCCTTTTGGGCTTAAGTGAGGACAAATAATAGGCCTAAATGGAGCATCCCATCATATTGGGATTGTGTTACGACAGTGGCGGATCGGGTCTTTACAGTGTGTCTTATCATGGGTTTGTTGTCAAACCAAAAGTCAAAGTGATTGCAGCGGTGACATTTGTAACACCCCGGCCCAAACCGGGTCGGGAGCGGTTACTTATGATAGCTCACCAGGCTGTGTACATGGCCCATAGATCAACACGGGTCCTTTATAGTGCATTTTGTCCTCACTAATGCACATCCTGGGAACCTTCCCAGGAGGTCACTCATCCTAAGGCTACTCCCAGCCAAGCACGCTTAACTGTGGAGTTCTTTTGCATGAATGACTATAAAAGAAAGTGCACTTTGTTAATATGAGTAGTACATTCAATCCCTTTAAGCACTATTCATTTAAGCCTATCACTGGACCTCTTCAATTGGCGTGGGGTATTACAACATTGAAGTCTTATCCGAGGAAGGGGTGTCCTTTAATTCTATGCCATGTGAAAGACCGTAGTAAGGTGGGTCCGATAGTCGATCAGATACCAGTGGTGGGAGAGTTCCCAAATGTTTTTCCGGAGGAGATACCAGGTTTGCCACCGAAGAGAGATATAGATTTAAGTGTGGAGCTGAAACCAGGGACAAGACCAATCTCTACGGCCCCGTGTATCGTTGTGGGGAGCACCATTTCTGTTTGTGAAAAAGAAAGATGGGGGCTTGAGGTTGTGCGTCAACTACCGGGAGCTGAACAATGTTACAGCGAAGAACAAGTATCCTTTACCAAGGATAGATGATCTGTTTGACCAACTGAGTCGGGCAGGAGTCTTTTCAAAGATTAATTTGAGATCAGGTTACCATCAGGTAAGGATTCGGGATGAGGACATACCGAAGACAGCTTTTCGATCGAGGTATGGTCACTATGAGTGTGTGGTGTTACCGTTTGGGTTGTCTAATGCACCAGCAGTGTTTATGGATTGATGAACTGGGTCTTCAGTCAGCTTTTGGATCGGTTTGTGGTGGTGTTCATTGATGATATCTTAGTCTATTCCAAGACTAAGAAGGAGCATGAGGAGCACTTGAGGTCAGTGTTACAGACTTTGCGTGATAATTAGTTGTATGCAAAGTTGTCTAAGTGTGATTCTGGCTCGAGGAAGTTGCCTTTCTGGGGCATGTGATTTCTAAAGATGGTGTATCTGTGGATCCTACAAAGATAGAGGCAGTGTCTAGGTGGAAAACGCCAAAGAATGTGGCAAAGATCAGGAGTTTCTTGGGTTTGGCAGGGTACTATCGTCGGTTCGTGAAAGACTTTTCAAAGATCGCCAGACCTATGACAGCGTTGATGAGGAAAGAGAACAGGTTTTGATGGGACGAAATTTGTGAGACGACGTTCCAAACATTAAAGGAGCGTTTGACCACAGCTCCAGTCTTAACCTTACCTGAAGGGTGTGAGAACTTTGAGGTATATACAGATGCTTCAAAGAATGGGTCGGGTTGTCTGTTAATGCAGAATGGGAAAGTCATTGCCTATGCTTCTAGGCAATTGAAGCCTTATGAGAAGAACTATCCGAGACATGATCTAGAGTTGGGTGTAGTTGTGTTTGCTCTCAAGATTTAGAGGCACTATCTTTACTGGGCAACCTTTAAGGTGTTTTCAGATCACAAGAGTCTAAAATACATCTTTACTCAAAAGGAGCTGAACATGAGACAGAGGAGGTGGATGTTGCTAATAGGGGACTATGACATGGATATCATATACCATGAAGGGAAAGTAAACGTTGTGGCTGATGCGTTGAGCAGGAAGAGTGTGCATTCTCTATGCACAACTATGTTTTTGATGAGGTTGAGAGATGAGGTGGGAAAGATGGGGATACATGTGATATAAAAAGGGGATGCAAGAGGGGACCTGACAGTGGAGCCGGATCTTTATGATGATATTCGCAGGAAGCAGGCTCTTTATTCTACGATTCAGGAGTGGAGGGCTAGAGTAGAGAAAGGGACGGTGTCTAGGTTCTCTATTCATTCAGATGGGAGATGGTGTGTGCCTAGAGATGAGGACTTGAAAAAGGTGATCATGACATAGGCTCATTGCTTACCGTATTCAGTACATCCGGGTGGTGACAAGCTGTATAGATATTTGAAGAAGACTTTCTGGGGGCCTGGGATGAAAAGGGAAACAGCTGAGTTCGTGGCTCGATGTTTGACATGTCAGAGGTTTAAGGGAGAGCAGCGGTGACCGCAAGGTAAGATTCAGTCTCTTGAGGTACCTGAGTGGAAATGGGAGTCTATCTCCATGGACTTTATAGTGGGTTTAGCGAGGAGCCAGCAGGGTAATAACATGATATGGGTGATACTTGACCGTTTGACTAAATCAGCTCACTTTATTCCAATGAAAGATACATGGAGTAAGGTTTAGTTGGCTAATGGGTACAGGAAACATGTGCTGAGGTTACATGGAGTCCCTAAGGATATTGTGTCAGATCGAGATGCGAGGTTTATTTATCGGTTTTGGTAAGAATTGCAGGAGATGATGGGAACTACCTTGAAGATGAGTACTGCATTCCATACTACGATAGATGGACAGACAGAGAGAAATATCAAGACTATGGAAGATCTGTTACGAGCTTGTTTGATGGAGTTTGGTGGTAGCCGGGAAGATAGGTTGGATCTGATCGAGTTTTCTTATAACAACAGCTACCATACGAGTACTGGGATGGCACCGTTTGAGGCTTTGTATGGGAGGAGGTGTAGGAGTCCAATTTGCTGGGATGATAGAGCTGAGGCAGTGGTTTTAGGACCACAGAGGGTGCAGGAGATGATAGAACAGTTTAAAGTGATTAGACAAAAGATGAAAGCGGCCCAGGATCGACAAAAGAGCTATGCAGACTTACATCGTCGTGACATAGAGTTTCAGGTTGGCGATAAGGTTTTTCTGAAAGTATCTCCTATGCGTGGGGTTATGAGGTTTGGTAAGAAAGGGAAGTTGAGCTAGAAGTTCATAGGACCGTGTGAGATTTTGGATCGTGTGGGAGAGGTTGCTTATCGGTTAGCGTTATCACCAGCTTTGGATCGGGTGCATAATGTGTTCCATGTGTCTCAGTTATGGTGAGTGATGCTTCCCATGTGTTAGAGGTGGAGAACATCGAATTAGATGAATCCTTGTTTTATCTTGAGGTGCCAAAACAGATTCTTGATCGCAAGGTTCGGAAAACTAGATACGGGGAAACGGTGTTGCTTAAGGTTCTATGGTCTAATCATGAGGTTGAGGAAGCTACTTGGGAGGCGGAAGAGGCTATGAGGGAGCGGTATCCGTCTCTTTTTTAATCAGGTATGTGTGGTTATGGGGACGTAACCATGTTTCTTTTAGGGGGATAGGAGATGATCGGATAAGGCTTTGGTGTGGTTTATGTTAGTTTTTGGTACAGTTAATAGTTGTTTTGAGTCAGTTTGAGTTGTGGTTGGGATTTTGTTTTGAGTTTTTTTTTGCGTTGTTGTGTCATGGTTGAGTTAGTATGTTTGTCTTTGAGTATGGGTTTGAACTTCCGGGACGAAGTTTATTTTTAAGGAGGGAAGACTGTAATACTACGGTTTTCTGTACTGTTGGGAACTCTATCGAGTAAGGTTTACTCTGTCGAGTAAGTGAGTTTTGGTTTTAAACCAGTGTACTGTCTGATGGATACTCGATCGAGTAGGTTTCACTCGATCGATTGGGGGGGCACTCGATCGAGTAAGTGACTTACTCGATCGAGTAAGTCGGTTTTACGGTTGTTTCGACGGGTTTTGATAGCAACGTGAGAATGTTATATAAAGTTATTTTATCAATTCCTTTGTACTTTTTCACTGTTGCTAAACAATTTACACAAGAGAAAAGTTACGTAACTTCCCCTTCTCTCATTGCTATCAAATCCTAAGGGCTAGAGTCGTCGGATCGTTGAGTTCTTTATGTCATTGAGACCTTTGCATCGTGGGTAAGCTTCTAGTATGATTTTTATAACATCTCCTTGATTTTAGTTGAAACCCTAATTGGGTATTTTTGAGGGTTTTGGGAGTACTATGTTTGTTAGATAGTAATTATATGATTGTGTGATTATAAGAGGTGATTTCGTAGAAGAGCGGTTTTGAATAGCTGATTGTGACGATCTTGGTGATTGCTTTTCCAGGTAGGGTTTCCCTACTCGATCGTTATTGATTACATTGTGTTTGATGGTTGTAATGCTTTTGATCTGTATCATATTGGTGTTGGTAATTGTTGTGGTATAATTGGTTGGTTGTGTTTGTCTGTGGTTCAGGAGGTGTGTCCTCGGCGGAGTGGAGTCACTTGCGGGAGTGGCTTCACGTCCTTGATTCGCCCCTTGTGGTTCCCGTCACATTGGGGATGTGCACATTAAGGAACTTGGGTTTTAGCTCGGTGTTGATGAGCGGGGCTTAGGTGGGAACGGCTGCGGTCCCCCACTGGTAGTGAGGATTGCTGGTTGCGGTCGTAATCTGGCAGGACTAGACCTTCAGGCTAGTCAGGTGTGTGGAGATGTGACGAAGTTTGGTGATTGTATGTATTGTTTTTATTGTTGATCTTATATTATGTAATGAGTAACTGACCCCGTTTAATGTTTTAAAAACTGTGGTGATCCATTCGGGGATGGTGAGCAGTTCTTGAGCTGGTATGAGATGGACGCGCATGGGATAGCTAGGATTGAGTCACCACGTGTCACTAGAGTCTTCCGTTGTGTCGTTGAACTTATATTACTTTTTAGTTGGTTTTGATAATTTGGAATAGATGTATTTCACTTTACAGTTTTGGGATTTTGGTTTTGTAATCGCTTAAACTTATTTATCTAAATATGTTCTTTTATGGTCATTTTGATATACATTGCCTCGGGTAACCGAGATGGTAGCACTTCCGTGCATTAGGTGGTCTTGGTAAAGCACCTTGGTGTATGGGGGTGTTACAATCCCAGTATGAAACTGAGGTATTCAATGCATATGCCATGACAATATAAATTTATCCCAGACACGAGGCTGAGGTATCCAATGCAGATGAAATTCCAATATAAATAATCCAACAATATAGAATTCATATCCATTAATCCATCCAATTCCACAATACTTTTATAAATTCCACAAACCAACAAAGATAAGACAAGTTGAGTAGTTATTGTAACACCCGCAATTTTCTCTGTCACTTATTTAATTTTTGTTTATAAGATTTAAATTTTAATACTTATATTTACCGGTTTTGTACAAATCGTTAATTAATGCCGTTTTAAATCTTGTTTCAGTTCGATTTCTTATCGGACCGAATTTTTATTTAAGTGACATTTTTGTAAGCGAAAATGGGAAATCGATTTTGGCGCCATTAATATATGGACTGTATTTTCGTTTAATAGACAAGTTAATTATTTAACTAGATTTATCCTCTTTATTCTTTTATTTGAAATCCTTAGTATTATTATTATTATTATTATTATTATTATTATTATTATTATTATTATTATTATTATTATTATTATTATTATTATTATTATTATTATTATTATTATTATTATTATTTTTCTATCTTTGTTTATTTTTCCAATAAAATGGAAAAGATATTTTGGCGGTTAATCTTTGCCTTAATCGATTTTGCATAAGTTAAAAAAGGATATTTTATTCCTATCCTTTTCTCATTTTACTCTTTCATAAACTCTCCTAATTAGATTATCACATTAGATTATCTCATATCATTTCCATTCACAAAAAAATAAGGAGAAAATATACCCTACTTTTCTCACAAAAGTGTCGTGAGATTCATCAGTTGTGGGATTTCATATGTAATAATTTTACGTACGTGCCTATCTTGTTGCTTCTTTATTTCCAAATTCTACGTACGTTCTTGCCTTCTTGCTTCTCTATTAAGATCAACCTTCATTCATCATCCGTTCATCCATATTCTAAGGGTATCGTCCTTAATCATTGTCGTATATTTAGTTTTGATTTTTATTTAATTAGTATATGATTTAATCATATATGAATATCTTTTTTTGGAGGCTATCGTCAAGATCCGTACGAGGTTGAGTATTTCATCGATTTGGAACGCGAATAAGAGGTAACTCATAAGGGCATGACTCGGCATTTCATTAGTTATTGTTGAGTAGTTGCTTGTTTTTGGTTATTATCGTTTTTTTTTTGACAGCCGTAAAGAAAAGTTGTTACAGTCTCATGGCCTGACGGGCCAGTCCATATGCTATAGTATTAAAATGTCTTGGAATAAAATTAATACACAAACAATGAAATAAGCCGAAGTTGCCCCTCATATCTGCCAGCAAATGATCTTCTTTTTCCACTTCTGCCAATTCATTGATAAGTTGAAGACAATCCGACGAAATATCCAGATGAAGAATACCCTCAGAGGCTGCCCATAATACTACATCTCGCATTCCCAATGCCTCTGATTGGAGAGCAGCTTCCGCTCTAATTTTCACACTTCGTCGCATAAGTTCTTGTCCTCTCGAGTCAACTGCCACCCACCCGAAGGCCGCCCTATAGGTTTGATCCCAGCTCGCATTCACTTTAACTCTTATCACCGTGCAGTGGTCCTGTCTACCAACTAGATAAAAAGGATACCCTTCCTTTATTCTCCATCTTACCGTATCCATTATCTCCTCAGGGGATCCCCTCCTATCGGCCGTAGGCAGTCCTCTATCAACCTGCTCATTGAGGACCCGAATCTTCTCCCCAATATGCTCATAGAAAGGATCCATAATGCCTCGTCAATTCAGCTCCAGAGCGTCAAATTTGACTCTATTCCGAAGATTCCATAAACCCCACAAAACAACAACAAACATAATCACCCTCCTTTCACCCCCCTCTTTGCGAGAGAGTAGTTTAATCCAATCAATGATCCAGTCCGTGACGCTTAAGGATCCAACATTTTCCACTCTGATCCCTAATTCTGATCCTGCCCAAATCCTTCTTGTATATTCACAATCCCGAAACAAGTGTTCAACTATTTCCAAGTTTTGATTAGAAGCCCCACACATTCCACAGGAAATATCCATATCCAACTTTCTTCTAAAAAATTCAATTCCAACCGGCAGGGTATCCTCCACACGAGGATCTTCCATGTATTTGGGATAGGCAGATGCCATAATCGCTTCCGACAGAAGTCCTTTCCCCGGCCGCCAATCCTCGAATTATCTTTAGTTGAGCCCCTCTTCTAGATATATTCATCAAAAAGCAGCCCATACCCAGTATTAACTGTATAAATCCCGTCCTTAGTGAGCGGCCAATAAACCTTATCAGATTGACATGGTTCCCTTAACTGCATTGCCAATATTCGTCCTGAATATTCTTCCTTAAAAAGTGCCCGGACATACTGCTCATTCCACGCACCCTTTGGCATAAGGAGTTGCCGCACCTGCAGATTTGCGAGGTGTGTCTCATTAGGGCCCATCCAACAATCTTTTGGTTCCGGCCTAGAGCCCCCAACCCATCTAGCCAACCAAACATTGAGCGAAGAATTCCTACCAGGTTTCCACCCAACATTATCCTGAATCGTGTGAAGTCCATGTATAATACTACGTACCCCCCACGACATACCGGAGTCCTTTTTTAGACGACTGCTGAAAGAACAGGTATTTGTCCCAAACACCTTGACACGAAAGATCTTGCAGAACAAGGAAGAATCACCGGAAACTAACCGCCATCCATGCTTGGCCAAAAATGCTTGATTTAAACACTCCACATTACGGATCCCTAAGCCTCCTCTACTTTTAGGAATACTTAGAAAATTTTTACTACACCAATGAATATTCTTCCCCAATTTACATCCCGTCCACCAAAATTGGGACAATAGAGAATTAATCTTAGTTGCCACACTTACCGGAATTTTGAAAACCGATAGAAAGTAATTTGAGAGATTTGATAGGACTGATGAAATTAGAGTAAGCTGTCCCGCTGGTGATAGAAAAATCCCATTCCATGAAGAAATCCGTTTAGTAATGTATTCCACTAAGGAGTTGAATATGTCCTTTTTTGATTCCTGAAATTCTACCGGTATTCCAAGATAATTTCCAATGCCTTGATTGGTCCTAATCATAAGAGTCTTCAACAAGTTCTGAACATTCGCTAAAGTAGTGTTTGGACTGAAGATGACCCCCGATTTGGCAGGGTTAATCCTTTGTCCCGAAGCTTCACAATACTCCTTTATAAGGTTCATAAGATAGAGAGCCGTTCCTCCTTTATCTTTAAAGAAGAAAACCGAGTCATCAGCAAAGAACAGATGAGTCAAAGGCTGGACTCCCCGACAAAGCCGAAAGCCATGTATCCTTCTCATTTCATGAGCATGATCTATGTTAACCGAAAGAACCTCCATGCATAGGATAAACAGATATGGAGACAGTGGGTCCCCTTGTCGTTGCCCACACATTGGCCGAAATTGAGGTAGCGGTTTTCCATTAAAAAGAATTTCATAGCTCACTGTTGTAACACAATTCATAATGAGTTTTACCAGCTTCAGGGGAAAGCCAAATATAGTTAGAACCGATTCCAAGAAATCCCACCTAATCCTATCATAAGCTTTACTCATATCAGCTTTAAAAGCACATCTCCCATGTTTCCCCTTTCGAAACTTCGAGATATTATGAATAGCCTCATGTGCCAACAAGATATTGTCACTAATATTCCTACCCGGTAAAAAAGCGTTTTGAGTTTCACTAACTAGGGCCCCCATAAACTTTGACATCCGGGTGGCAATGCACTTGGTCACAACCCTCATTATCACATTACAGAGGCTTATGGGTCGGTAGTCCAAAACCCCATCCGGTGAATCAATCTTAGGGATGAGCGTAATAAAAGTTCTATTTACCTCCTTTAAGACCCTGCCAGAGTTAAGAATAGATAGGACCGCTCTCGTAAACTCTTCTTTGATCATAGACCAACCCTTTTGATAAAAACAAGCTGGAATACCGTCCGGTCTAGGCGCTTTAAAGGCACCCATTTGAAACACAGCTCCTCGAACCTCTTTGGCCGTGAAAGGTTTATCCAGCCGGTCCACTTCATCCTACGATATGAAACGATTAATGTGCACGAGAACATGATCAAAAGAAGATCTATCCCTTACCTCTAAGCCATCCCCTGCCACTCTATATAGATCCTTGAAAGTTGTTAAGAATTCACCACATATTAGCTCTTCCTCATATAACCATGTCCCATCCTTACCCTTCAGACCATGAATATGATTACGACCTGCCCTACCTTTAACCCAATTGAAGAATAACTTTGTGCATGTATCACCATCCACCATCCACCATCCACTTGACCTTTGCCCTCTGTTTCCAAAACAAACCCGCGGCTTTGACAAATTCCCGCACCTCCTCATTTACCCTAGTATAATCCTCATCACCTCCCCCCGAACATGCTACATTCATACCATGCTCTAATTTTCGATCAAAATCCTCCCATTTTAACTGCCATTCAGCATGTTAAAAAATGGACTCTTGTTAAAAAAAAAATCGTTGTTTTAATCAAATTGTGATATTTAATTTATATATTTTTAATTTTTGTTCTCATGGCATGAAATTTTCTGATATTTCATTATATATCAAAATATATTTCATTTATGAATTTATCATATTTAGTATTGCTTTTATTAGATTTAATGTTGTTGTTATAATCACAATATATATCGATTTTTAGGGTTTTAAATTACTAATCATGGTATAAATTCGTCTTTACGATTTTATTCTAGTCCTATGAAAATTTTTAAGACTTAAGATCATAAAATTTTTTATCTTTTAATCTTATTAGTAATTATTATGATTTACACAATGTTTCAGCGGTTTTGAAGTTTATTAGTTATTAACTCGTTTTTGATTTTTCTAATTTATGAAACCTATTTTATTAGCTCAGATAATGCATTATGAAATGATATAAATTTTGTTAAAAATTATTTTGGGTTGAATTATATTTTTAATAAATAAAAAACAGTTATGGCTGTTTTAGGAATACAATTTTAATAAATAGTATTTACGATTTTTTAGTTGATGGAAAAATTATTTTAGGTGTTTTTACATAATTCCAGATGTTAAAAATTTTCTTGGGAACCGTTCTGGTCATAAACTATTTTTAATAATTACGATAATCTGGTTTTTAATTCGGTTCATATATCAAATGAGCAGATCTTAATACGAAATTTTACATTCTGGCCAGAGATATTATAAACAGTACTCACGTGAAATTTCATGAGTATCAAAGTTACACTCGATTTTATAAAAATAAAACATTGTTTTGTGTAAACCGAGTAAATAATGGTTTTGAAGTTAATATATGGAGAATGGTATGATGGTAATTTTTCATATGATTCCAGAATATATTAAGAGCCTGTTTTATAAGAGGTATTTGACTAAAATTATTTGATTTTTTTAAATAGTGGATTAGTATTTAAATTGGATTACCCAATTTGGTAATAAGATAATAACTTATATTTTCTAACTTCTTAAATGACATTATTTATAACATCATACATTACTATTTTCATAATATTTCTATTTTTAGAAGGTATTTGTTCTAAGTAAAATTCTATTTATAGAAAGTTACTATTTCTGGTAGTTGCCTTCTTGGGAGGTTTACTTTTAAAGGATTTGAACAATGAACTCTTTTGAAGTGGTTTTGAATACTTATGAAACAGTTAGGTGTAAGGTTTAGAATAATAAACTTAGGATATGCTTAGTTTTGCCTTTATCTATAGAACTGATGATTGTCATCGGTGGTCGTCCGGGAGTGTTGCACCCCGGGAGTTATGTACATACACTTAGACTTGGGCCTCGCACTGCAGAGTAAGACGCCGCCCTATTATGGTTCTGGAACCGCGGTACTTTAGCATAGTTCGAGTGAAAATCTATACTAAGACACTAAGCTAGTTTTCCATAAGGAGTTTTTTGATATTGTATCTTATACTTTAATGTTTCTGGACTTGATTTTGATTTTCAATTGTTCAAATGCTTATTTATGTTTTTAACATTTTATAATGTATTGAGGTTTCATATTTCAAGTAATTGTGTTTTTAGCATTTGCTTGCCTTTAACTTGAAGAAATGTGGCTGGGAGAACGCCTTAGTTACTCTCCACTGATTGTGGCTGTTATGTATATAACATGACATGTTTTGGATATCGTTGGGGTTCGAGTGAGAGCTAGCGAGTAGTTGATCCTACTCCTTTTTATTTTCGTTTTTCTTTTATAGTAGTTGTTGAACACTTTTAAAGGTTTTAATTTTTAGCCCTTTTTAGCAAAAGTGGCATTTGCATGACTTACCATTTCGGGATTTTATTCCCGCTGATTTTGTTTGATAACAAATTAATAATGTTTAGTTTTAATTGTGCGATATTTTAATCCCATTCGACAGTGTTTCCGCCACTGTTTTGCACTAGATTTTATAGGGGATTACAGTTATCCAACCTGATAAGCAAAATCCAATAAATGCGGCTAAAATATAATTAAAAGAATTTTTCAACGAAACCGTCACCTAACAAATATAATTACATATAATTACTAACTGAGCGATTAAACTAATTATTAACATTACGTAATTAGTATAAATAATTTCCGTCTCAAAATTATAAAACCAAACCCATGTTCACCCGTGTTAACCCAAAAACGCACCCAAACCCGCGTCTTTAACTTCCCTTAGATACAACCAACTAGCCACGATTAGGTTCACCCACAACGTCACAAAGACAACCACCCTACACCTGTGGTCAACAACATCCATGGCTAACACCAACCTTTCCAGCACACACGACCTCATCCCACGCCCTAGCACCCACGGCAATAATGAACCACAACAAGCTACAACTCGACAATGCAACAAACACCAATATCACCGCCATTCGCATCCAGCAGCCACCACGAGCCACCACCACCTTCTACCCAACCCCACACCGAACACCAGGAACACCACCATGTCACGGCCCCTAAGGTCACGCCCTAGCATCAACCCACGACACCAACATCCTCAAACACCCTCTCGACAACCCAACATTTACCACCAGCAACCAACCACCATATACCACCAATGGCCACCACCGTGGTCTCCTCTGACCCACGTGGAGCCACCAGCAGAACCCCAGCCAAAGGTCGTGGTCAATTCAGTCATGGTGTGGGTTTACAATTTCTTTTATGCACACGGTTTTAAACTACAACAGCACAACCCAATCGCATTTTCCGGCCAGATAACCACCCAAGTCACCGCCTTTATCCACCCATAACCGCCCATGGTGGTCGACTCACCACCAGGAACCAACCTAACCACCCAGGTCCAGACGAGTCACAGTGAGGGTCCTAGAAACTCGTGTACAACCCACAGTTGCAGCACAATAACAACAACAACAACAACAACAACAACAACAACAACAACAACAACAACAACAACAACAACAACAACAACAACAACAACAACAACAACAACAACAACAACAACAACAACAACAACAACAACAACAACAACAACAACAACAACAACAGCAACAACAACAACAACAACAACAACAACAACAATAACAAACACTAGCAGAACCACCCCTTCATGCTGGTCATTTGTGGTCTAATCAGAGGTCCGGTCAACCTCTGGTGGTCCACGGCCAAGGTCATGGACTTCTAGCTAGTCTTATGGAGGTCTAAATCGCAACTTATATGAGATAATACAAGACGATTTATATTATGAGACGGTTTTATAAAACTTACCTTGAGGCAAATAAAAGACGATGGATTTCCTCTGTTTTTCTCCTTTCTAATTCTCCCTCTCTCCCCTTAATTTATGTGATGAATTGTAAAAGTGAAAAGTGATTTATGAATAGGCCAACCCTTATATTTATAGTAGAAGATATGACAACTTTGGAAGTTTCTAAGACACTTACCTAATTATAATATGTGTACTATTATTATTATTAAATAATTATTGTATATTACTAGCTAATACACGAGTTACCCAGCTGCCATCCCGACTCATTTATTATTTTATTATTTGATTAAAAATAAATATTTCTTAGATAGTAGTTTGGAGAGGTTTAATTGGTAAAACGAAACAAAAGATGACAATCCATTTGTATTTTGATTCGTTTAACATTGCATGTGTTACATACAACATGTACACGCCTCCTCTCTTTTGATCTTTGAATTTAAAGTATGATAAACAACTAATATAGATGTAGTCATTCATTATACCCTTAAACCTCTTAGATCCCTTCTTTTTGTACCTATCCTCCCCACCTCAACCATGTATTCATATCTTTATTATTGTCAATGTCTCTTGAAACATTTGTGACAATGAGTTTAATGTGCTCTTTTTTCATCATCAAAATATTCTTGTCACTCAATTTCTTTTTAACCCTATTGTGACTGTTATTTGAACTCTCGTTGCTATTTTAAAAGCTTCTCCTTAGGTTTCTCTTATTCTAAAGAGTGATCTTACCCTCACCTTACCCTTATTTTCATGGTCAACCTTAAATGATTATGTTCCACATGTACCAAGCATCGTAATTTTCTTTTCTTGTAACTTGCTTGGTGGGGGTATACTCCCACATAACATTAGTCTCTCTTCTCGAGGTTTGCCTGTTTTGCCTTCTTTAGCATGTGTCACCATCATTCTAAGAGTATCATCCACATTGTGTGCGTCTGTCCCTCGTTTTGTCAGCTTCCGCTTACCTTCTACTCCTTTAGTTCGACCTTCATCTTAGACTCTTTTAAAACCTTAATCACTTCAACTCGTCTTGATTTACTCTGATCTTTTCTTCTTAATCTTTTGGTGGTTTTGGTTAACTCAGTGTTAAACCCCTTGGACCCGCAGTGACTTTCTTCTATTTATTTTCTTTGCTCTTCTTGGACTATTAACAACACTCTTAAAATCTGACCTCAAACACCTGTTAACCCAATATATTACGCCCCTCCTGATTCACCATGGCACAAAATGAATGTAGTCGTCTACTCTTTTGGTGAGTATTGATTGGATTGCCCGAGATCATTTAGAGGCCCCTTTTGAGTGTATTACTTGCCATTCAAGTTAACCTTATGTCTCGTGCAATCGCATGGGTTGTTAAAACTTGGAATATTCATGAAAAGGTAGTGTAAACTTGAAATTTCTTATGTTAAAATTTCCTTGAAAATGTCGTTTGATAATATTTTTAAGATGTTTTTCTATTTGATCAAACCGAATAAAAAACTCCAATTGGCTTTACAGTTTGAACACATAAGCGCATGTCAACATATAAAGAAGTGTAATTAAGAAAATATTTATCCACAAACAGGGAGAGAAAAATCCGTCCAAGTGGTCATGAAGGCCCAATTTGAATCGAAACGTAATGGAATTTTGTCAAATTAGAACTTTAGAAGAAATCAATTCACAGTAATAAAAAGGCAACAACTTGAGGTAAAGACCTCATTTGGTTTTTGGTGGGTAATAAAATAATAATTATACCATATTAATGTGGGGTATGTGAAAAGATGATAAAGATGATGATTAACCTATATTTGTCTTACTTTTATTTATTCTTTTTCAAACTATATGATTATTTTGAGAGATCACATCAAAAGCATTATATTCTGTATCTATTTACGTTATTTTACTTGTTTCATATCTTTATTACGTAGAAAAGTTGAAGATGAACTAATATGAGATATATGCTATGGCCTATGTGTTGGAGTGTCCCCGACAATAATGCGATCACAATTGTCGATCATTATGATCAAATGTTTAAATCTCATTTTTAAGAATACGTAAAGGATGACTCATTATATACAGTCAACTGATCAACATTAATCGGTAACGATTGACTTGCTAGAGTTTGACGTTACTGTCGTGGGACGGTGGTGGTCAGTTGATCTCTTAAGGTCACACCTAAAGGATGATGCCCAAATCTATAAAGTTGATTAATTGTATGACGATACAAGTTAATCAATTCCTTAAAATTGAATAATTCAATTTGAGAGAGAGAATATTGATATCTTATAATAATGGGATTAAATAAGATTTATTTTATTAATTGAAATATTCTATTACTAAAATTATTTATTGTTTGTTAAACAATAGAGATGATAATGAATGGTTAATTATAATTACAAGATGTTGTGAATTATAATTAAATGACCCATTTTATTTATGTGATCAAGTATCACTAGTCAATTTGTTGAATGTACTTCAATTAATTTATAAAATGATATTTATGTGATAAATGTGCATTAAAATTAATTAATAACATGTAGCATAATACATGTGACATATTGTGTGACAAATGACAAATTGACAAAATAAAATGGTAGTCAATTTTATGGTACATGGACCGAAATAATGAGAGTGATGGGTGTTAGTGGGTGAATTATTTTATGAGATAAAATAAGCTCATGATGCCTAGTCTACACCTAGCCTTACATGCCTAAGGTTTTGATAAGAACAAAAGGAAAAGTGAAGGACAAGATATTGGTCCTCATCCCTCCTTGAGCTGTGACACCTCCTCCACTATTAGAGGACTTTTGTTCACTACTCATTCCATATACTTGTCCATTCAAAATACATGCAAAAAGTTTATGCATTATTCTCTCTTCTCTTTAATCTTCGTCTAAAATATGAGAAGATTCAATCAAAATTGTTCAATCAAATTATTAATATTATTAGTGTAATATATGAGTATTAGTAATCAATTTTAAGGTAAACTACTAAACAAATATCAAACACATATTATTTAGTAGAGATAAAGGATAATCTTGGGTGCAATCAAGAGGAGTGGCTTCTATACTTGAAGTCTTTGGAAGATAATCCTAACATATGGAAAGCGCAAGAACAAGTGTGGTAGGATACTTCACTTGTGCCCAAAATATCCGAAATATCAAATGTAAGGAACCGTTTTTCTCCTTACTCTTGTATTTGTTTTGCATGCATAAGATCCTTAAGTTTTTATGACTAAAAATTTAAACCAAAATATTTGATATTTAAAATATGATTTCTAACAAGTGGTATCAGAGCATTATGGTTGTTGCATGCAAGATCGGGATCGTTTTTCCGAGATAATACGATTAACGAATAAAACTTGAAATTTAGGATTTATGAAGATAAATCACGAAATAATTTTGCATGTTAAAAGTTTCTGGTCCTAAGTGATTTTTAAGACATTTTGTTTATTTATGGATTTTATTGTTCATTTTATGTACTATTGGCATTAAAATGTGATTTTTATGAGAAAAATGTCATTTTTGGACGAAAAATAGCTAAACTTCGAATTTTTCACTGGTTTTTGGATATGTTTTCACATATATTATCTACTGGTGGCCTGTAAATGTTCATAATAAAATGAGTTGTTTTGCTCGAAATATGGATTTTTTAAGTTAAAATCATATTTAAATGGGTAAATAGGTTAATATGAGTTATATTTCGAATCTGGTCATGGAAATTTAGTATGTTGTCAAATGAAATTTTACAAGATCTGTGTTAATTATTTGGCTATAATGAAGTCTTTATGCATGATTGATGAATTTTTGATGAAAAGCACATAAATAGTGACTATAATTAGTAATAATGCTAAAACATACTTCATGACTAAATAAAAAACGTCACATGTTGCATTTTATCATATATTTCAGATCTAAAAGTGAAAAGTTCATGAATATAATTTTTCTCATATTTTTATGGTCATAATTGTTAAAATCGATAAACCGCAACATTGTTTTTCACGATAAATTTTCGAAATTTTTAACCTAAGTTTTGAACAATATGAGTGTCATGGTATTTTTCCAGAATGTTCATGAGTTTAAATTTCAAATTTCGAAATTATTTAAAAATTTTATAATTTAATTTGAAGTTTAAAGCATAATTTTTGTATTTTAGGTCCATATATGAACAATATTAAGAAATTAAGGTTAATTATTTTTAAAATGTTAGTTGAGACTAATTTTGAGTCCTAAGATGGTTAGGATAATTAACTTGTACATAAATATGAATTTATGTAATTATTGTGATTTTACAAGGTTAAATCACGCAAATCTGTAAAAACCGATTAATATACGATATTGGCTCTTAAAAGGCGATTTAGCATAAAATTTGGCATGCTCATACATATTAAAATGCTGCATTTTTTTTTATGATTGTCATATTTTAATTTTATGTAATTTTTGAATTATGTAATTTTACTTAGTATGGCCTTAGTTTTAATTGGTATTACCCGAAATGTATGGGAATATCGATTTCGTTGTATTTATTGTGATCTCATATCACCGTTTTGTAATTTAATAGATTTATTTTTATTTTAATTATAAATGTATAATAGGAAATTATGTAATTCATTATGTAATTTAATTATTCCGGAGTTCCTTGAAGACGGTGCCATTCGAGAAGGCGATCCATCAAAGAAAGTGTTGCCTTGAAATGTGTGCCAAGACCGAAGTTCAAGGGACCAAAGGAGTTGGTTTTCGAATTTGTAATAGTTTATTAGATTTACTATTTTAGGAAGGCCATACTAGGATTTTATATATGCTTTGCATTTTATTTATATGTTGCATGCATCGCTAAATCGCCATAACTAAAACATGCATTATCATTAAATCGAGTAAATCAACCGTGTCAATTACAATTATCGTAGTTCACCGCTTTAGTTCACTTAAAACGTGATAGATAATAAATTGACATGACTTCTCGCTAAAATAAACAATTGAGACTTAGCCTTACCAAAAAGTAGAAACCATGAAAACCTATTTCATGAGGGAGTGCACTCGGCCCTACTGGGGTACAAACCTTGTGACGTAGGGGAAGTGGGTGATAAATGTCTATCCACCGAATTTATGTTAATAAAGGGTATTTCGGCACACTGTGCCCTAAGTTAATATGAATTTGGATCATGGACACATTTATTCGAAATTTGGATTGAACTCAACGAAAGTATTCACGACGATTTCCGGATGTGTTTCGGGCTAGAGATAAATATTAATGTAATTTTATCGAGCAAGAGTTCTAAAAGTAGAATCGATTAAAGAGTTAATCCACCGAGTCATGTTAATAAAGGTTATTTCGGCACACCGTGCCCCAAGTTAATATGAATTTGGATCTTGGAATCATTTATTATAGTTGGGTAGAGGTCACTATATAAATGCTCATATCTTGTTATATTATTTACAAGTATTATAATAACGATAAATGTTTTGTTTTCATTATTCCGTTATCATATTGTTCTATTTCTTTACCTCAATTTTATATACGATATCATTTCGATTTTAGTTCAAATCTCCATTTAAACATCGTAACTAAAGACCAAATTTAAATTTTCTTCTAAAACCTCGTATTATCCATTGTAAGGATCTCTTGTGAAGAGTATAGATAAAAGTTATTTGTGATCAAAAGGGTTTTTGATTCTTGACTAACATATCTACTTAGAATGAATTGTTTCTCATATGCTTAATTGAGTTAAGTACTTTGAAACGTTACATCATTTTGGTGACTAGATTTGCTGGAAATCAAAATTGACCAAAATACCGCAACCACTTCAATGAAAGTTTTAAGACTAAAACAAACGAATGAAGAGTAATGTTCATGAATTTCAATTTTGCTTCTCTTAGCAAAGACTCATTGAAATGAGTGGGAGCATTCTCTTAAACCGTTGAGAAAAGCGTGAGGTTCAAAGAAGTAAAATTAGAATGGAATTGATACAAGGTAATGTTAAAAGTAACGTTATTGAAAATAACAATACTAAGCCTATCAATCCCGACCGATAAAGTTTCCATTGTCTTAATTGTTGGACGCTAGAAAGGAAACTACCCCAAATTATTGAAGAATCAACAAGTTAGTTGTGGGACATCTAATGGGTCCTTCTTCTTTAAATGTTTATTTGATTGACATAAATTTTGCTAATACTACTTCGTCAATATTAGAAACCGATGGTGGTTTTCATCATTGTATTTGATACATAGGATGATTAGAATATGACGACTAGAAACCATGATGTTGAGAGATAGAGTCATTGTGTACTCAATCTAGTTTTTGGGTTTAAAGTTGTACTTAATTGTGACTATTAAGTGCATAAACTCTAAATAAGAACATAAACTTGTTAAGATACAAAAAGGTTTCACTTTTGTGACCCTATACACCATGATTTGATGTATGGCTAGCCCATTATCAAGGTGATTATATTCTAAATCAAACTAGAATGACATATCATGTAGATGATGCAAGACTCAAATTGGTAACCCAAGATTAAACCTTAAATTCTGGAATGATGAACGCAAAGAGTTATCGAGTACTCTTGGAACCTTTAGATTGTTAATCTTATGGTATATGCGTATCTTGTATTCAAAGCAAGATGTCTCGTGCTTTTGGTTGAAAAGGAGATCGAGGTTGTAAATCATTGATCCAAAATAGGTTGATCATTTTCTTTTACCAATGATTTAAGTTGACACTAATGTGTTCACTTAATAAGGTAAATAGAGAAATCTTTGAAGTAGTTCAAAGAGTTCCAGGAATCACGATTTAGTCGTGATGGGTCTATCAAAGTGAAGACTTTGATATAAGCCAAAGGAAATGTGATATAGTATCACAAGTTAATCTCTCTTAGCACGCATTATGGGATAATGTGTGGTTGGATAAGGAATCAAACGCTATTCGATATGGTTTGAACTTTAATCAAGTTACTTTGAGTTACTTGATCCTTTTGGGGATTTTATCATTTTGTCTAAATTATTTTTCCACTAAATCTAAAACGAATCATATGAGATATGAAATGGTAGGGTACCGTGTTTGTAAGTTTTCAAAAGAAACAAATGCTCATTTTTTCTTACTATAATCACGAGTACAACGGGTTTGTGGCTCGTGAAGCTGTCTTTCTAGAATAAAAGTTTATTTCTAGAAGACAGAGTGGGAGAAATTATTTAAGAGCCACAAAGAATGTTATGTCGCAAGAAATTGGTCTTTCTTGGCTACATGAGACGTTTTGTGTAAGACGTTTTTTTTTTCAAAAACCTAGGAGGTTAAAGTCATCACTTTTTGAAGATGATGAATTAGTGTTACTTTTAGAAAGTAAAGAGCTTGCAACTTATAAATAAATTGTTTGATTCAAGTTAATTACTTCTAGAAAGTAATGAACATATGACTTACATGAGAGTGTTTAAGTCACAACTCAATAATAGGCTTAGAGCCATAAAAATCCGAAATAATTCCAAGTGAATTGTTAGATATCAAAGCTTGATTGGTAGCAAAGGGTTTTGCACTAGTTGACATTCTTAAGTCTATTTGGATCTTCTTAGGGATTGTGTTTCATTATGAGATATATAACGAATGAATCTAAAACCCACTTCTTCAATTAGAAGGAATGTATTCAATACATGTCTTGAGTTTTGTAGATTTTTGCCATCCTAAGATAATGTGAAACTTAAGAGAGGGTCTTAAGTAGGACATCAATGAGTTGGAATTAATGTTTTGATCATGTTATAAAACTTTTCTTGATAAGTCGAGAAGTGGTGTTTATACATGGAGTTTAGTGGGAGTTACGATTATTTTAATTAGTCTTATATGTGGATGACATATTGATCATTGGGAATGATTTAAGACTTTTGGAGTATTATAATACATCTTTAATATCCGGATTTATGGAGATAAATCTACATGATATTAGCGTCAAATAAGAAGTCTTATGTTGATAAGATTCATGATTAGTTCAATCGAGTTGAACATATTTGATTGATTCCATTTGCTTCCGCTGCCAGATCAATTAAATAAGTAATGATGTATAACACTTCATATACTTTGAGTATGATGAATTGTTTCAAAATCGAATTTAAGTAATAGTTACTAAATAGCCATATTGATTATTCTTAAGTGCTTGAAGAAGCATTAAAGATGCAAAGTTAAGTGTTTTTGCAATTCACAAATTGTGTAAGGGCTTACACTAATGAATGTTGAGATTGCATAAGGTTTCGGACAAAAACCGTATTCAAAACACCTAAAGATAGTTAAAGAACCATTGTGGCTATGTTATTTAAGAAATGGATTTGTTAGAATCGTTCTAAGCAATAAAGAACAATGAGGATGCTCATAACGGAAATTGAGTACACTTGCAATCATGAGATGTGCAAGAGGATGGATCTCGCACATTGTGAAAACTGTGGGAGCTATTCTAAGGCTAGAGAGCTTATGTCTAGATTGGATCTAGACACGTACTCAGAAAGTTTTGTAATGCAAATGTATACATTACAAAGGAAAACGAGTATTTAGTAAGGTTGAGTAAGGTACAAGAAGTTGATAAAACCTACTAACCAAAGCCTTCTCATAGGCTTAACATGATGAGTCATGTCATATGTCATTCCAATTGCATTGAGATGAACAACTACATATAAGATGAAAATTGATTATAAAAATATGAAGTTTTAATCAGGTATTGACTATTCATATGAGATAATCACATTTGTCGTTCAAGTTTTTAAATCTAAAAACTCCTTTTATACTTTGTTACATCCAAACGGGTTGTAGAAACAATATTGAACCCCGTTAAAGTGAACTCGAATTAACATGGTATTTGCCCATAGTCACTTGTATGAGGTGACGTCTCGAAGTGACTAGAGTGTGATGCGATTGATGGCAAGTTCAAGTGCCATAAAGTCATGTGAGATGACTAGTCGATCACATAGGCAGACTGTTGGGAACACTCTGTCGGGCAGTGACCGCTTATAGAGTTCTGGCAAATTTATAAAGCCTGGTCATGGCGAGAGCTACTATAGTATTCTAATGACTCGATTATTTTGACTAAAGACTGTTTGCCCAAGGTGGCACGGTTTCAGATTAACTTTGATTTATGTTACTACGACCTTCGTAAATGGGGTCAAATGGGCATATTTTGGGTTATGATGGCTGTGGCTAGTCGAAGGGAATAGTGCGATAGGAATTGTCCACCCCCTTGTCAGGGTTAAAATAATATCTCAGGGCCACTCGAGGAGTAATGAACTGGAAATGCGTGGCCACGCTCGAAAGGTATCTATGGTAGATAATTCCGATCAAATCAGTTATTCTCCAGATCGATGAAACCACTCTCGATATGATCACTTGCAAGTACGACCTGAAAGACACCTTACATTAAGTAGGAGATAGTAATAGGACAAGATAATTGGTGACGCACACTTGTCGAGGACAAGTGTGAGATTGTTGGAGTGTCCCCGACAATAATGCGATCACAATTGTCGATCATGATGATCACATGTTTAAATCTCATTTTTAAGAATACGTAAGGGATGATTCATTATATATAGTCAACTTATCAACATTAATCGGTAACGATTGCCTTGCAAGAGTTTGACGTTACTGTGGTGGGACGGTGGTGGTCAGTTGATCCCTTAAGGTCACACCTAAAGGATGATGCCCGAATCTGTAAAGTTGATTAATTGTATGACAATACAAGTTAATCAATTCCTTAAAATTGAACAATTCAATTTGAGAGAGAGAATATTGATATCATATAATAATGGGATTAAATAATATTTATTTTAGTAATTGAAATATTCTATTACTAAAATTGTTTATTGTTTGTGAAACAATAGAGATGATAATGAATGGTTAATTATAATTACAAGATGTTGTGAATTATAATTAAATGACCCATTTTATTTATGTGATCAAGTATCACTAGTCAATTTGTTGAATGTAATTTAATTAATTTATAAAATGATATTTATGTGATAAATGTGCATTAAAATTAATTAATAACATGTAGCATACTACATGTGACATACTGTGTGACAAATGACAAATTGACAAAATAAAATGGTAGTCCATTTTATGGTACATGGACCGAAATAATGAGAGTGATGGGTGTTAGTGGGTGAATTATTTTATGAGATAAAATAAGCTAATGATTCCTAGTCTACACCTAGTCTTACATGCCTAAGGTTTTGATAAGAACAAAAGGAAAAGTGAAGGACAAGATATTGGTCCTCATCCCTCCTTGAATCGTTACCCCTCCTCCACTTTTAGAAGACTTTTGTTCACTACTCATTCCATATACTTGTCCATTCAAAATACATGCAAAAATTTTATGCATTATTCTCTCTTCTCTTTAATCTTCATCTAAAATATTAGAAGATTCAATCAAAATTGTTCAATCAAATTACTAATATTATTAGTGTAATATATGAGTGTTAGTAATAAATTTTAAGGTAAACTACTAAACAAATATCTAGCACATATTATTTAGTAGAGATAAGGGATAATCTTGGGTGCAATCAAGAGGAGTGGCTTCTATACTTGAAGTCTTTGGAGGATCATCTTAACATATGGAAAGCTCAAGAACAAGTGTGGTAGGAGACTTCCCTTGTGCCCAAAATATCTGAAATATCAAATGTAAGGAACCGTTTTTCTCCTTACTCTTGTATTTGTTTTGCACGCATAAGATCCTTAAGTTTTTATGACTAAAACTTTAAACCAAAATATGTGATATTTAAAATATGATTTCTAACACTATGATAGTATTTTCCTAAACTATACTACCGGTAAGATACATAGTACTTTAGTTGTGTTGTGTAACTATTTGTACGAATCTTACTAATAAATAATATTGGTTTAACCGAATTTTTTTGATTGATTATGTTTTCTTTTTATATACATTACGTATCGGTATGTTATCTTTGTGTGAATTTGATTTTAAAGTTAAAAATCATTCTATTTTTTCATTAGCGACAACGATCTTTCGCCAAATATTTTTTTATGTGCGTGCACGCCTTCTTTCAAATGTTTTTTTTTATACATACTAATCATTTAATAATGTGGATGTGGGGATTTGATCGTAATCCACGGGGTTGAAAATCGTTTGGAGTGGCCACCAAATTTAAGGTAATTTGGGAACCATTTTGAAAAGAGATTTGAGTTCGTTGTCGAAAGTACGTGATGGGAAGTTCGTTAATAAAACACCCACCCCCTCCTATTGCAATAACGACCTCTACTTGGGACTATGATGGCTAATTAGACAAGACTACGATTGTTGTATGAGAGTGCAAAACACCATTTTGATCCTAACATGTGAGCTTGGTTTCTAATCGTTTAATGCATCTAATCTACTTTGTTCAAGTGATTTAGCATGTGATATTGATTTGAACTATACTAACAAGCATTCACGACATGGCTTGGATAGGTATGGGGGAGCCATTGGGGAACTAAACTATTACAACACAGACGATTCTCGTCGACTCGATGTGCAAAATGTTGGAGTAAGTGTCCTCAACAATATTGCGATCACATGATTAAACATCATAATTAAATCTCATAATAAGAATACGTAAGGGATGATTCATTATATAGTCAACTGATCAACATTAATCGGTAATGATTGGCTAACTAGAGTTTCACATTACTGTCGTTTGACGGTGATGATCAGTTGATCCCTTAAGGTCACACCTATAGGACGATTCCCAAACTGAAAAGGTAATTAATCGTATATTGATACGGATTAATTAAATCCTTAAATTGAATAAATTCATTTATAAGTGAGAATTATATATCTTATTGTAATGTGATTAAATAAGATTCAATTTAGTAATTATTTTGATATATTACTAAGATTGATTAATGTTTATGAAACATTAAAGATAAGAGTAATTAGTTAGTTATAATTACAAGATGTTGTAGATTACATTAACTAGTCTTAAAGTGACCCATTTTATTTACATGTAA
Source organism: Silene latifolia (assembly GCF_048544455.1). NCBI lineage: Eukaryota > Viridiplantae > Streptophyta > Magnoliopsida > Caryophyllales > Caryophyllaceae > Silene > Silene latifolia. Next base: position 156,763,654 of record NC_133538.1, on the reverse strand, counting down.
TTGTGAATTACTTGTTAATTTGTTAAATTTAATTTATTTAATTTGAAATGATATTTGATTAGTTAAATATGCATTTATATTACAAATGACATGTTACATGTCACATGTCACAACATATTACAAATGACAAATTACAAAAATAAAATGGAGTGCATTTTATGTAGTGGGAGCCGATTTTGTGATGGTTAGACTAAGGTTGTATGGTTGATTGTTTTAAGGCACAAAACATAATCATCACACTAAAAACAACCTAAACCTAGTCTATAGTCTTTGGAAAGACAAAAAGGCAAAAGCCTTGCCTTCCCCACGCCTCAAAAACCGGCACCCCCTCCCCATATGACATGAGATTGGTTCTCATTTTTTCATTAGAAGAAAAACTCTTATACTCTCTCTCTTATCTTCTCTCATAAAATTGTTTTATGTATATTTTTGTTCTAGATCTAATATAACCTCAAAAATAGTATAGTCGTAATGAAAATAATATTAGATCCAAATTTAAGGTTACTAATTCATAATACCTAGTTAGTATATGAATTAGTGTTATGGAATGTCTAGGGTGCAACCGATTGGAGTGTTCCTACACTTGGAACTTGAAGATTTTAGGAAATCATCCTAACATATTAAGCTCAAGAACAAGTGAAGGTAGGAGACCTTACTTGTGCCCATTTTGAACCATTCAACAATGTAAGGAACATTGTTTTCTTCTTTATCTCTTTTATTTTGTAATGCATGCAACTAGATCCACTAGTTCTAAATCAAAAAGTTATTTAGATCGCTATTAGAAGAGTCTAATAAGGGTATATGAACCTAACAATTGGCATCAAGAGCTTTGGTGTTTCATGCATAACCGGTTTGCTTTTTCCGAGTTAAATGTAACTTAATTAAAACTAGATATTTTGTGATTTATAAGGATAAAAGCCATGAAATTTTTTGCATGTTATATATTCTGGTTCTAAAATTTTTTTAGGTCATATTGATGATTTATGGATCAGTATTGCTTATTTTAATGATTTTTAGTGAAATAATTACATTTTATTGAGTAAAATGAACTTTTATTTACTAAAAATAGTTAAACTTCGGTAATGGCCGTGATTTTTTAATATGACCTCACATGCATATTTTATGTATTGTATGTGAAATTTGGTATTAATGTGATTAATATTGCATGATTTATGATTTTTTTATGATAAAAATGCTAAAAATGGAGGTTAAATGACTAAAAATAGTTAAACTTCGAAATAGGCCATGAAATTTTAATATGATGTCACATGAATATTTTAAAGATTGTATGTAAAATTTTAGATAAATGTGATTTATTATGCATGATTTATAATTTTAATGGTTAAAATGATATAAATAGTGACTGTTTTTAGCAAAAATAGCTAAAATAAATTTTATGGCATGAACTTTTTCCCTAATGTTTTATATATGATATGAACATCAGGTCTAAAGTTGCATGATTAATTTCGATTGATTTGGTATGATTATTGATTTTTATGTGATAAAATCGATAAAAGGACAACTTTATTAGTCATAAAATTAAATTCGAATTTTTTGGTTTAAATTTTGCTATTTCCAGGTTCTGGAATTTTTTTAAGAATGTTCAAAATTTTGATTTTGATTTTTCCATAATTTTTATATTTAATTTGGAATTAAATGGTAAAAGTTATGGTTTATGCGATTTATTAATGAAATAATTGTAAATATTTTGTGGGCAAATTTTATTGATTTTGTGGAATCTTGGTAATATTCCAGTATTTACAAAAATGTTATTTCAAATTTTTCCAATTTTTATGATTAATTGGGAATTATTTCATAATTGTTATGATTATAAGAAGTTTAATAAGCAATAATTGAAAAACAAAGTTGAATTATAGTCAAAAATTGAGTGAAGACTAATTTTTGAGTCCTAAGAGAGTTAGGATAATTAACTTGGGCTTAAATTTGATTTAAGTATTGATTTGTGATTTTAATAAGTTATTATCACGCATTTCCATAAAACCGGATTATGTACGATATAAGGTTTAAGTAGGGCGATTTTGCACATTAATTTTGAATGTTAGATCATATAATAATGCTGCATTTTTCTTTGATGAATGTCAAAATTTTATTTATATAATTTTGAATTATGTAATTTTTATCTTAGTATGGCCTTAGTTTTTAATTAGTATTACCCGTAATGAAAGGGAATATCGATTTGGTTGTAATTTTAATGTGATTTCGCATCACCGTTTTGTAATTTAGTAGATTTAAGTTTTTATTATAATTGTATAATAGGAATAGCTATGTATTTTTATTATTATTTTGTAATTCCGGAGTTTCCTAAAGACGGAGCCATTCGGAAAGGAGTTCCGGTCATGACGGTGTTTTCCTTGGGAGGCGTGTCACTTGAAGTTCAAGGGACCAATGGAGTTGGTTTCCGAATTTTTAATAGAATATTAGATTTTCTATTTTAGGAAGGCCATATTAGGAAATTTATTGCTTTGCATTTTTCTTTTATATGTTTGCATGCATTGCCAAATCGCCATAAATAACACATGCATATCATATCGAGTATTCAACCGTGTCAATTATGATTATTGTTAGTTCGAAAATTTAGTTCACTTAAATTTGATAGATAATAAACTGACTCGATCTCTCACATTATTAAAAATTGAGATTAAGTCTTACCAAATAGTAGGACCAATGAATCCCCGTGACATTTGATGTAGGTTCGTTTTTCCCCGGGTTCTTTCATTTATCATTGGGTAAGTGGGGTAATAAAACGTTATTGCACGCCAAATTTGGTTGGACTCAACGGGATATGAAGACTAGTCTTATGTTCCGGGGCTAGAGATGAACTTAACGAAATTTTATCGACCGAGAGTTCTAGGTGTAGAATCGGTTAAAGAGTTAACCCACCGAGTTATATTAGTAAGGGATGTATCGGTTTCCCCTTGCCCAAGTTAATATGGATTTGGATCTCGGAATCATTTATATAATTGGGTGGAGGTCATTATATAAATGCTAAAACATGCTAAAATGTTTTCATATATTAACGATGAATATTTCTTTTCCCACTATTTCGTTGTTTTATGTTGTTCTTTATCATTTCTCTTATTAAATATGCGATATCAATTCGATTGTAACACGAGTCTCCGCTAAACCACTATTACTAACGACAAATAGAATCTCTTTCTAAATCCTCAAATGAACCGTATCATAGGTGATGGACTAGCTCCATAGGAATATTCTATTCCATAGAACTCCATAGGAATTGTCCTATGTCATATGAGATTAGCATCTTAAATTCCTAACATGCCTACGTATGATTTCTTGTGAAGAAATATGACTAGAGGTAATGATTAGTCAAAATATGTTTTGATAATATCTACTATGCATCCACGGTTCGAAAGTTTTATTGCTCAACCTAAACACTTGTCATCAAGAACTTAAGTTGTTAAGAATATGACAATGTTAAATTGGTAAATTGATTTGCTAGAAATTTTGATTGACCAAATATCACAATAAGAGTTCATCTTTGTGAAGGATTAAACTAGGAATTTATATGAAGATAAGTCTTCATCAAGTAGAAATTCTTGTAGTAAGTGGGAACAATAAGAAGTAAGTATCTATCTTAATTGTTAAGGATGGAACTAGGCTCGAAAGAGAAGGTGTTAGACACTAAAATAGATACAAACCCCAATAAGTAAAGATCAAGGAAGTTGGTTGTGTGACCCCAACATATTCCTTCTTGAATATCTATGACATTGACATTGCATTCTTGCTAATTACCACATCATGTGTATTTGATACAAATTTGTGGATTATATCATCATATTTGCCATTATCGTGTGACGACTAGCAAGAATAAATTCAGAAATTTACATGAATGGATCTAGGGTAGTTGCCATTTCATTCATGGACATATAAGTGTTATAGTGTACTCATTTTAGTTTTGTATTTAGAAATGTACCTCAATAAATGTTATGATGTACACTAACTCTAAATAAGAATATAATTCAAGTTTTTGTATAAAACGCAAAGGGTTTCTTCTATACAATTAAAACAAGCGTTGTGCTCTTACATACCACAATTCAGTTTATGGTGTGACCATACAAATCAAGGTAATTATATTCAAACAAAATATAAATGTCATATTTACAAGACTCAAATTGGTGACCCAATCATTTCTCAATTCTCGATTGACTATCGCTTTTAGAAACTAGTTTTGACTAGTGTCCCAAACCATTTGATTGGGAATCTCTTGGTGTGTGCGAATCTTGTATTCAAAGCAAGATAATTCATGATTATTCCTTGAAAAGGATTATGAATAGAGCAAGATATTCGCCCTATTTACACTTTGAAGTGTATGGTCGAATACAATTTCAATCAGAAAAGGTTATTACTTCTTCGTCTCTTTTACCAACGAATTAGGTAGATACTTGGTATCCACTTAATGAGGTAAGAAGAGAAATTCTTTGAATAATTTCAATGAATGTTTAAAAAGTATTAAAACCTAGAGATTATAAAACCAAAGTATTAGTACTTTGTTAAAATAGGGAACAATAAAGTGAAGACTTTTATTTACACCAAAATGAGTGTGATATGGTATCACAAGTCACCTTCATAAGCACATAATATTAGATAAGGTGTGTTAGAAAGTGACAAATAATCCTATACGATATGATTGAATCTTTACTATAAAGTTGGAAGTAGTTTCTATTACAATTTGTCTAATATTTATTTATTCCACTAAATCAAAACATAGTAAAAGCAATCAAGTACAATTAATATATGATATGATTAGGCATGGTACCTAAGTTGCAGCTTGTTTCGAAAGAAAACATGTGGCTTTCTAACCCAACTATCAAGAGAACAACAAGTTTGTGGCTCGTGATGCTGTCTTTTGAGAAAACAGGATTATTTCTTAAAGACATAGTGGGAGAAAATGTTCAAAAGCTACAAACTGAGAATAAGACGTAGGAAGATGTTCCTTCTTGGTCAAAATCGGTAATTATTTATTCGAAATCTAAAGTGGACAGGAGTCATGTTATTTTGAAAGTAACAAACCTGTAACTTATTAAGATGCTTTATCTAGTTTCAACTCCGCAAAAGTCCGAAATAAGCATAAACATGAAAATGTTTATTTAGCTTGGTTGGTTGGTGACAAAGGGTTTTGCACGCAATAACAATGCCTCATTGAATTCGGATATAATTTGACAGTTGGATTTTAAAATGATCTTGCATGAGTTTTTTAAAATCGCAACTATCCTAATGTAGGATGAAAACATAAGAAAAAGTTGTAAGTAGAAGTTAAGGAGTTGAATTGTATGTTTTGATCATGTGATAAACTTTTCACGAATTGTCGAGTAGTTCTGTTTATACATGGAGTTTAATGGGAGTAATATGGTGTTACTAGTCTTATCTGTAAGGGACATATTGATCATTGTGAATGATGGAAGACTTAGGAGAAGAATAATACATCACTAAGGTATTCTGACCTATAAAAGAGGTTCTAAGAGGATATTAGCGTTAAATGAATATTCTTATGTTAATAAGAATCTTGACAAATTCAAAAGTATTGAACATGTAGATATTGAATCCACATGCTTCCGCTGCGGGATTAATTCATTACGCTAAGATGTATCACCATTCTTAAATTTCTTATACTTGGAGTATGACGAAAAGTTACAAATCAAATTTTTGAGAGAAGTCTCTATATAGCCATATAGTTCATTGGTTAGTACTCATGAAGCACTAAATGAGATGAAGCTAAAGTGATTAGAATTGAGATGGATTTATGTGCAAGGAGGTACACAAAAACCATATTCTAAACACATAATGATGGTTAGAGAACCATCTTGGCTATATTATTTAAGGAGGATATCTGCTAGCACATCCTAGGCAGTTGAACAATGAGATATACATAACGGAAATTGAGTACACTTGAAATAATGACATATTCAAGAAGGAAGGGATGATATTAGGATTCAGTTTTATGAATTGGAGGAACTATGGTAGTTCGTTCCAATAACAGAAGGTCCTATCCCTATACACTGTGAAGACAGTGGGAGTTATTCAAAGGCAAGATAGCCTATGTCCAGATTGGATCTAGACATGTACTCAAAGAAGTTCTTATAATACAAGATTATACACAAGAATGGGAAAAAAAGTATATAGTAAGGTTAGGAAAGTGCAGTGTTCCTAAGACTTACTAGCGAAGGCCTTTTTCGTAGGCTAAGCATGATGAGTCATGTCATTTCAATTTGAATTGAGATGATCAAATATATCCAAGATTAAAAGTGAATTATAGATTATGTAGTAATTGATATGGTATCAATTTTACATATGTGATAATACATTCATCGTTTGAGTTTTATTCAAAACTTTTTTCTGATAATACTTTGTTTTCCAAATAGGTTTTCGAGACAATATTGAACCCTATTTAAGTGAACTGGATTAACATAGTATTAGCCCCTAGTCACTTATATGAGGTGACATCTCGAAGTGACTAGAGTGTGATGCGATTGATGGCAAGTTCAAGTGTCATAGAGTCATAAGAGATGACTAGTCGATCACATAGGCAGACTGTATGGGACACTCTGTCGGGCAGTGACCGCTTATAGAGTTCTGGTAATTTTTATAAAGCCTGGTCGTGGCGAGAGCTACAATAGTATTCTTTTGAGTCAATTATTTGACTAAGGACTGTTCGCCCAAGGTCGCACAGTTTCTGAGTGACTTTGAATTATGCCCTACGACTGTTGTAGCTGAAGTCAAATAGGTATCTTTTGGGTCATGATGAACTGTGGCTATACGAAGGGAATAGTACGATAGGAATTGTCATCCCCTTGTTAGGGTTATCTAAAATCTCAGGGCCACTCGAGGAGTAGTGAACTGGAAATACGTGGCTACGCTCGGAAGGTATCTACGGTAGATAATGCCGGTCAGACAGTTACTCTCCAGATCGAGGAAACCACTCAAGATATGATCAAATGCAAGTCCAACCTGCAAGACACCTTGCATTGAGTGGGAGATGATGTAATAGGACAAGAGAATTGGTGACGCACACTTGTCTCGGACAAGTGGGAGATTGTTGCAGTAAGTGTCCTCAACAATAGTGCGATCACATTATTAAACATCATAATTAAATTTCATAATAAGAATACGTAAGGGATGATTCATTATACAGTCAACTGATCAACATTAATCGGTAATGATTGGCTAACTAGAGTTTGACATTACTGTCGTTTGACGGTAATGATCAGTTGATCCCTTAAGGGACACCTATAGGACGATTCCCAAACTGAAAAGTTAATTAATCGTATATTTATACGAATTAATTAAATCCTTAAATTGAACAAATTTATTTATAATTGAGAATTATATATTTTATTGTAATGTGATTAAATAAGATTCAATTTAGTAATTGTTTTGATATATTACTAAGATTGATTAATGTTTATGAAATATTAAAGATAAGAGTAATTAGTTAGCTACAATTACAAGATGTTGTAGATTACATTAACTAGTCTTAAAGTGACCCATTTTATTTACATGTAATTGTGAATTACTTGTTAATTTGTTAAATGTAATTTATTTAATTTGAAATGATATTTAATTAGCTAAATATGCATTTATAGTACAAATGACATGTTACATGTCACATGTCACAACATATTACAAATGACAAATTACAAAAATAAAATGGAGTCTATTTTATGTAGTGGGAGCCGGTTTTGTGATGGGTAGACTAGGGTTGTGTGGTTGATTGTTTTAAGGCACAAAACATAATCATCACACTAAAAACAACCTAAACCTAGTCTATAGTCTTTGGAAAGACAAAAAGGCAAAAGCCTTGCCTTCCCCATGCCTCAAAAACCGGCACCCCCTCTACATATGACATGAGATTGGTTCTTATTTTTTCATTAGAAGAAAAACTCTTATGCTCTCTCTCTCTCTCTTATCTTCTCTCATAAAATTGTTTTATATATATTTTTGTTCTAGATCTAATATTACCTCAAAAATACTATAGTAGTAATGAAAATAATGTTAGATCCAAATTTAAGGTTACTAATTCATAATACCTAGTTAGTATATGAATAGTGTTATGGGAATGTCTTGGGTGCAACCGATTGGAGTGTTCCTACACTTGGAACTTGAAGATTTTTGGAAATCATCCTAACATATTAAGTTCAAGAACACGTGAAGGTAGGAGACCTTACTTGTGCCAATTTCGATCCATTCAACAATGTAAGGAACATTGTTTTCTTCTTTATCTATTTTATTTTGTTACGCATGCAACTAGATCCAATAGTTGTAAATCAACAAGTTATTTAAATCACCATTAGAAGTGTCTAATAAGGGTATATAAACCTAACACAAACAATTGAATTAAAGATACAACTCGATCTAAATACAATCGCTATACATGGACACACGACTCACGCTTGACACGCGTATCTAGGCATCTTGAAAAACGTGCCATTGATGAGGCCACGGCTCACATAGGACTTCGTCCTTAGCCTCATCATCGTTTTGCGCACTCACTTCGATTTAATTATCAAATACTTCAATTTAATCAACTAAAACAAAGGTTTTGTAAAATCATTTTTACTCAAAATAAAGGACTAACTTGACCCATACTTAAAGTACAAATTACATTGCTTGAAATGAATTACAATAATTACAACGATTAAATAACAATAACAATTGAAATAAAACCGCAATAATTAAATAAAACCAAACAAACAAAACCAAAGTCGCACGAAGGCCGAGACAAATGGGCACGGAGGCCGAGGCATCACACGGCCAAAACGGGTGGTCAATGTTGACTATTTTAGTCATCGAGTGTCAAGAATTGGTTGCTAAGCATGCACGATTCAACTAGCGAGAAATCGTCATAAGATGAGATGAATTCATTAAATTCTTGAAAGAAATTCATTTAAAATCCTATGTCGGGTTTTGTATGACCTATGAATGTCTAATTCAATTAACATGCTTTCTACATATTGATTTGGCCAAGTTGTGATTTAACACCGATAAACGATACAAATAAACATACATGTATCATAAATCAAATGAAACAAATCTAACATGTGAACTAATCTTAACTATTTCATAATTAAAACTAGAATAAATCATTAAACATGTGAATTAAACTAATTACTTTGTAATTAAAATTTAATTAAATGCAAATCATGTGAGAAAGAAATAAACTAAATAAAATTTCATTTTAATCAATTTAAAACATGTTATCGTCATACAATTAACAAATTATTTTGTTTTATAATTTAAACATGGTAATTATTCTAACTAACATGTTATCGTCATAAATTGAAAACAAACATGATTAACATACTATTGTTCTAACAACAATTAAACCATCATTAATATCATAATTACAAAATATTAACTAATGAAACGATAATTAATGAATGATGTAAAAACGAAATAAAAAGGCCTTAAGGCCGTGACAAGCAAAAGGAGAAGGAAAGACACGGGATTTTGCGCACCCTCAATTTACATGTAAACTTATACACCACTCGGTATCCTGTATGCAAGTGTTTCTTAGAAGGCACATCTTCGATGATTTTAAAACAAATATTGAAACAATTTAACAAAATCAATTTCGAAAAACAAAAACAATTTCTCGCGTAAAAGGCACTTCATGCAGCGATTTTCAAACGAAGATTGTGACTTCGTTTCTTACTCAAATTTAAATCCAAAAGATGTTATGGAATCCTTAGACTCCAAAGATTGAAACTTTAGCAAAAATTGAGGTAAAACCGGTTAAAACAAACCTCAAAACGAACGAGAACAGGTGTTGTCCAAAACGCGAGAGAACAAGAATAAGAGAGCAAATCGATGCTCTAATGTTCGTCTAATCTCTTGTGTGATCTATGTGCTTTGTTTCTGGGTATGAGAGGAGTTTAGGGTTGCTTTTTAAAATGAGAAAAGAAGGCAATTTCTAGGGTTTCGAGAGCTCTCAAAACCATGTTGTTTCGTCCCTCTTTTCGGTGTTCATGTGTGTGGTTTCTATAGGAAACAGGAATGGGGATGCTAAGGTTAGGTTATTTGGCTGCTTAGGAGTTGGCTTGTGGAAGGGGTAAGAGAGTTTGGTCGAAATATGGAAGGTGGAGAGGATAATTCGATTTTGGAAAGGATATGAAAGGAGATTATGTTTCGGTTTTGTGGAGATTCCGTGAGCTGGTTGGGATAGGGGAAATATATTCTCATACTTGGGGAATAAGTAAGAGAAATGAGGGAAGGGAATGGTTGGGATGGGGGCTCGAAAAGGGACTCGGGAAGTCCCTATTTTGATGCGGCAAAATAGGGCATGGGTGCAGGTTGTGGTTGCGGGTTTGGGTGCGGGTTTTGGTGTGGGTTTGGGTTGGAATAGATGTTGGGTTAGTGGGCTAGGTGATGGTGTGGTTTAGGCTGGGTTGAGTGGTGGTTTGGGTGTCGGGTTTGGGCTCGAAAAACAGGGGAGGGGGTTGGTTGGGTGTCGGGTTTAGTGAAGGAAAAGGGAAGGGTGGTGGTATGGGGGTTCGAACCCGGGACCATGGGGGATGGGATGTACTAAAGCTATGACTCGAAACTCGTGCTCAAAACCGTTCAAAAATCGAGCTTAAAACCGTCTTTAAAAACCTCGTTTAAAACTGCTTTAAAATCTAATATTTCAAATTAAATAAAGCAATAAAATACGAAACCGTCACATATTTCATTTCAAATAAATTTAAAATAAAAACTTTGTACAATAATTTATTTTTCAAATAAATTATAAAAGCTTTAAGTTTTAAATAAACTCGAAAATATGAAAACCGATGAAATAAATTTCATTTATTTCGAAATAATTTAAATGTCATTTAAATTACAAAACCGTCAAATAACGCTTGTCCCGCATCACAAAACGAAATCCGCTAACGAGTGATGTAAGTAAACATGTGTCCTATCATCATTGGGTGTTTTGTCGGGATTTCTGTAAATTCCAATATCGACGGATATGGGTATCTACAGAGCCCCCACTTTGACTGAGGTTTGGACAAGGCGAAAGTCAAAGTATACCCCAGGTCCCTTTCGACCTGAGGAGTTCGCGGGTCATTTAGAGTCCATTAGACTTGCGTATGTAAGCTCGCCAGCCATAAGAATAGATCATACCTAAAACTTTGCTGGGGATTGACTCTTGCTTCTGTTACGTCAAATCATCATAATTGGTCATCGACCCATAAACTTGCATATATGGTGGGTTGAGCCTTATCCTTAGGCGCTTACGTATCCGTTGTGACGGAATCAAACCCGCATCGTAGTTCAGCATACCTTGGCCTTGGCATTCCGCAGTCTCGGCCCAAAATGGGGCTTTCCGAAAGGTGTTTGCCGTCATACTTTGTAGATACTTCTACCATGATGTCTATACTCTTCGAGTTGCATGTGCATTAGCTCACTTGAGCTGTGATTCTTCATCATTGGTGCCCAACATCTGAGCAATGTTGTTGTAATATGATTGGTTGCATTCCGCTGGGGAATATTTTTATCTTGGAAACCCGACGTGGATTATGTCACTTGGTGGAGACTTCTCCATTTATCATTATGGCGGTCTATAGAGCTTGAAAGCGACAGAGCCCCCAGTTGCATCGGGTCTAAAGTTTCTGACTTTAGGGAGCCTAGCTGAAGCGTACCTGCTTAAGAATAGACATATATCATAATAATAATAATCACATAATGCTATCCGGAACTCATAGCTAAAACATGGATGGGCTCGATGCCCGAGCTAAAATATTGAATTGGGTTTCTCACCTGATTTGCATGTGAAAATGGCCTTCGCCCGGGATTGACATTTCATTTTGAAAATGGGCTTCGCCCGAAATTGATATTTGAAAATGGGCTTCGCCCGAAGCTAAAATTTGAAAATAAGCTTCGCCTGGAATATTTTATTTGAAGATGGGCTTCGTCCGGAACTTAAAAATGGGCTTCGCCCGGAACATTTCATTTTGAACTTTCAAATTTTGATAGGAAAAAATGATGAGTAGACATGTTTCGAGTTTCTGACTCGGGGATTGACCCGTAAATAATATGGGCAAGACATAACCCGTAAAACATAAAAAAAATCCTTAAGTGTGTACGTTTTTTTTTTTAATTCAAGCACGGACTCGCTGGGGATAAAAAATGTAGATTGGCTATTCTGGCCCGCGAAACATAAATAAAGCCCGCGACAATGAATTTTGGTGCAACAAGTGATAAAGGGTGATGAGGAAGCCCGGAGGCCCGCGCCGCAAGGCCCTCGGTCGTGTTGCTTGGGCGGCAAGCAAGGGTTTCCTAAAACCCTTGTTAAAACTCTTCCCTTATTTTTCCTATATAAGGAGATCATAATAAGAGGTAAACCATGTAATACCCACGATGTTGAAGGAATCTTCTGACCGACCCTTTGACCAGGAAAGACCTTAGAAGGGGATGGCTGAGAGACTAGGATAGGATAAGTACCTTATGTGAGTGGTTACTTGACCTAGCAGGGACTACTCGGCCGAGTATTGTTTATACTCGACTGAGTAGAGCCTACTCGGCCGAGTATGTAAGTAATCGACCGAGTATAGCTGCTGTTGATGCGTTGATATAAAAAGCGAGTTCGCTAGATTTATTTCATTTTCCCATTTTCGACAGTTCCTCTTCCTCCAACCCTAGCCTACCTCTCTCTCACCAATCACCTCTACCTCCATACACTCTCATATTTGTAGCCTACATCTTAACCATAGTAAAGACGGGGTTCGTATAGGAAGGATGTGTGCGTGGTCGTCGTCCGTATCACCGTCGGTCCGCGTTATTAGGTAAGTCGCTGTTTTGTGGTTTCCTTCAGTTAATTGTTGGAAGTAGTTGTATAATAGGATGTGGTTATCATTGTAGGATTCATATCGGAGTCTTTCTTGGCTATGTGTGGATGCATTTTCATGGTTGGCGTTTAGGTAGGGTTTCCCTACTTAGTTTCTGTTAATTGAATTAAGATGTGATTGTATTATGTTTACCGTTATCTGCTGATCATTGGAGTATTGGTGTTGTGGTGGTGGTTGTGATGTTGTTGTGTTGGTTATGGTGGAGTCACTTGCGGGAGTGGCTTCACGCCCTAGTTCGCCCTTCGTGGAACCCGTCACGGGAGGGGATGTGCACATTAAGGGGCAGGGTTATCGCTCGTTGATGAGCGGGATTTTGGTGGGGATTGGCTGCGGTCCCCCACTAGTGGCGTGGGATACCTGTTGCGATGGGTAGTCTGGCAGGGCTACACACTTTGGTGTGTAGTCGGTTACTGTGTGAGATCGGGAGACAGGAGACGGTGGATGATCAGCTGGTTACTTCTCATACGTTTCTTATTTTAATTGTTCAGTAACTGACCCCGTGTTATATTTTCAAAACTGTGGTGATCCATTCGGGGATGGTGAGGAGTTGGCTTAGCAGGTACAGTTGATTGTTGCTGTTGGGCATGGAGGGAATTGAGTCACCACACTACCGGCATAAGGGTTCAGACGCATGAGTTCTTTAGGAGTCATACTTATCACTTGTATTCAGTCCGTGGTTGTAAAGTGTTAAGTAATTAATTATAAATTTTCTTTTATTGTCTATTTGATCTACTACCTCGGGTGACCGAGATGGTAACATCCTCATACACTGGGATGGTCCTTGGTAAGGCATCCTGGTGTGCGGGGGTGTTACAAACCATCACTTCATATTCTTTTCTTCATAAAAACTTCTTGTTAAACATGAATTCTCTTCGAAAAACCATGTCATCTTGGGCCTCTGATTTCAAAAGATTGGAATCTCAAATACTTGTTGATACAGGATTGAAACAACTAGTCCCGCTAAGACAGGCCATGCCTGAAATTGTTTTTCTTGATGAGTGCTTAAAATTCCCGGACCCTACCCATCATGTTTTTGCCTTTCCTGAAGGACAGATTTGTCCCTTTCCGGAAGAAATTGTCATTCTAGGAGGTTGGAAGATTGGGCTAACTCATGTTATTCTCGACTTTCAAAGGGGATGGGCTAACAAGTATCGGGACTTCCTTGGTTTGTCACGTGATGAGGCGCGTGCCTTTGTTGATGGGGAACGAGTAAACTTACTCGCCATTGCTCAGAAATTTGGGCGTGCTGACGACCCATTGATTCCTACGGCGTTCCATCGCAGGGATTTTGGATTGATCATGCTTCATCTTTATGCTTTTGAAGGGCATATTAAGGTACCAACTTGTTACTGTAAAGCGAAGTTCATCCGAATTGCTGAACAGATGGAGCAATGTAGGAGCCCAACTTGGCTCATTCTCGCTGAAATTATTGCTGGGTTAGATGCTCGGAAGGCCGACCCAAAACTTGCTTACACTGGATCAACCCGTCTTCTACAGGTATGTCTTTTCCGCCGTTGTCCTTTTTTATTACAGCGTTTTTTTTTTCTTTTTTTTTTGTTTTTTTGTTTTTTTTGTTTTTTTTTGTTTTTTTTTGTTTTTTTGTTTTTTTTTCTTGCCCACCTCCTTTCTTTTCAGTGGGTTTGACATCATTTCATGTAGTCTAATTTGCTTTCCCGGCCCTTTTTCACAGATCTGGCTATGTGAGAGACCCGAGTTGGTTTATCCACCGAAGGTTCCGGGTACATATGAAGTGAGAAGCATCACTTCTCGTCACCGTCGGTTTGCTACTTGGAAGAAAGAGCCTTTTTGGCGACATCGGCTTTCTGCCAATGCAAGGTTACACGTTAGATGACCCTTACCTTGGCTTCGCCTTACTGTAGTTACTGGTTTGTCTGAAACTGATAAAACCAGACATCTCACTCTTTTGGTCTTGGAGTGGTCCACCCATATCTATCTGGACCGTGTTCTTCGACAGGTCGGTCGTCAGCAACGGATTCCCGCACTGAGCCTATTCGCGGCCAAGTCAAGGAAGTGAGTCTTGCAAGGTGCAACGCATGGTTGGAGTCTTACTTGTGGTGGACTATTTGGCATATTTCTGAGCCATTTTCTTCTACTTGGGTGTCACCCTCTTACTTGAGGTGGACTATTAAGCCTTCTTTAAAGGCCCAGAGGGAACTTTACAAGGATGAAGCTGTTGAATACAAATACCACAAGGAAGGGGAGAAGAACCGAGAATTCTTTACTAGGACTACCCCGATTTCATCTAGGCCCGAAATAGAGACTGACTCGACTGCTAGGACTGACTTCTTGGTTTCAGATGTGTGGGAGAGGTTAGGTCCAAGGAATGAAAGTGGGTTGACACTTGCAGAAAGACTTGGTCCTCGACCTAGTGTGAAAGACAGGCTAGGCCCTTGTGAAGAATTGATGATTCCTCCGAAGAAAAGAGCCCAAGTGATGATGGATGAGACTTTGTCTCGTCGTGATGGGGTGTGCGGCCCGGCTGAGGGTAGCAAAGAGTAGTGTTCGACATTACTATCTACTATTACTATTACTGTTTGTGTGCTTTCCTTTTTTGTTGTGTGTGATGGGCTTCGCCCGAAATTTAGAATAAATAAAAACTTATTATTTATTAGAAATCCCTAGTTTCTGCAACAAAATTTTCATTTTCTATTTTACATGTTTCGGTTGTACTCTTAACTAAGAGTTTCCTACGTATCTGCTTTGCAACATAGTCAAACCGAGTCCATAGTTCTCACATAAAATATTTCATGCTGTTAGGCCCAAATTAGCCTGGTCTGACTTCAGTCTGGCCTGGCACAATTAGGCTAATTGGGGCAACCAAAGTCTAGGAAAATACAATTATTGTTTTACACGCAAAGAACACCAGAGGATAAGCAAGCTATCAGACCCAGGAGGAAAGACCTGATAACAAGCATAGAGTAGCCTGATGGAACTCTCCAGCAGGATGAATTAATTAGCAGACAGGTAAGACAGTTATGCATATGTCCTATTCTAACAGAAGACCAAGTCCAAGCACAAGAATATGCTACTCCCATAAATCACAACGTGCAAAAGGAGAAGAATAGGAAGTTGTTGAGGAAGAACAGGTCAACCGGATTAATAGGGAATGTGCCCTATTAATCAGGAAACGATTCCAACAACCAAAATGAACATTGGATGGAGCATGACATTAGATAGAAAGGTTATAAATAGCATAGAGGAATAGTTGTAGAGGAGACAACAAAAACATATGAGATACATACAATTTATCAATTATCTTACCGTGTATTCAATCTCTTATTCCCATATTATTGTTCAATTTATCCAAGGAATATAAACAATATTATTCATTCTTCATCTTTTTTATTCATTAACTTATATTTTTGTCTCAAATATTGGAACTAGAAACCTACGCTACTTAATCATCAGGCCGGATCCTTACAGGGGAAATCCTGCTAAAACAATTCGCGCCCACCGTGGGGCATCTAGTTCACTAATCAAAAAAATCTTTTGTTTTATCATTTTCCATTTAGTATTCACACACTACAATGGTAGAACTTACCCCAGAGCAACAATTGGCCGTTGCCTTGGCTAAAATCAAAGAACTGGAAACAATTCAAGAAAAGCAGCTCAAGGAGAGGCAGAGATCACTAGGCTTAAGGAATCAGAGTCTAGCCTGAGAAAGAAGTTGGAAAGTCAGGCTTCAGGCTCCAAAACCAGATTCGAGCCAGAAACCCCATTCCCATCCATCATCAAGCAAATTGACTTCTCCAGTTTTGGAACTCTGGAGAAAGATACCTTCTCTGGCCCACAAGTTATTCCTGACAACGAAACAAACAAGACTGAGGCAGCAATAATGATGGCCATGCTTCAGGAAATCCAGAAACTCCACAATAAGTTAGAAAATATACACAGGGTGCCAGATCCTATAGATGAGGTGGAAGTTGATAGCTTTGCTGAGTCACCCTTTGCAGATGAAATTGCAAAGATTGATCTCCCCAAGAAATTTACCGTCCCATATATGAGAACCTATGATGGGACCTCTGATTCACAAAACCACGTTGCTATATTTAAACAGAAGATGTTAGCCGCCTCAATACCCAGTGAACTCAGGCAGGTTTGCATGTGTAAATGCTTTGGTACTACCCTGACTGGAGCAGCATTGCAGTGGTTCATCAACCTCCTAATTGGAAGTATTAAGAACTTTGCAGACTTGGTCAATGCCTTCAATCAACAGTTTGCAAGCAGTAGAGACATGGCTAAGAGACCCAGTAACTTGTTTGTGGTAAAGCGACTACGAAGAGTCCCTCAAAGAATTCCTGGCCAGATTTGTCAAAGAAAAAGTGGCCATTCCTAGGTGCGACGAAGAAACAGCAGTAGAAGCTTTCAGGCAAGGAGTTTTGCGTGACAGTGACATTTATGCAGATCTAACCAAAAAGGCTTGTCCAACCTTTGCCACTGTTCAGTCCATCGCCTTGGAGCATGTCATATTGGAAGAAGATCTCAACTTCAGAACAAACTCATCCGGAGGAAAGCAAAGCTATAACCACACTAACAGGAAGAGCTCCTACCAGAAAGGAAACAACCACAGATCAGCACCCTATTCCAGACCTGAACGATCTGAAGTCAATGTGGCACATGAACACAAAGGTAACCTTTCTAGCCTACCAACTATTCCTGAATATAACTTTTCTATAAATACTGCAGGATTGATCAAATGCCTGAAAAGCCTGGGAGACACAGTTAGATGGCCCAAGAAATCTGACAACCCCAGGAAAGATCCCACAAGATGGTGTGACTTTCACCAGGACATTGGACACACCACAGAAGAGTGCATTCAGCTCAGGAAACAAGTGGCTTACCTCCTAAAGAAAGGCTATTTGAAAGATTTACTCCAGCAACCCAAGGGCAAAGACGAAGGACCGGGCAAGAGAGATCCAGGAAACAACAGGGATCCTCCTCCTCCTCCCCCCCATCTATGAAGTCAAGTTCATAAACGAAGGCTCAGAAATCTATGGCTTGACCAGCTCGGCCGCTAAAAGAATCGCCAGGGAGTCTAAACTTCAACCCCCTTCTAGATCTAAACTATTACCTGCTATTACTTTTGATGACTCAGACTTGCAGGGAGTACCAGACCTACACCATGATAGCCTGGTAATTACCATACAAATTGGCACAGCTAAGGTATCAAGAATCCTGATAGACGGAGGCAGTTCAATCAACTTAGTGATGTTGGACGTCCTCAAAGCCATGAAAATAGATGAAGAGAAAATTATCAAGAAATCCAGTGTCCTGGTCGGATTCAGCGGAGAAACAAAGAACACCCTGGGAGAGATTAGCTTGCCAACCTATGTGGAAGGCGTAGCTTCCAATGAAAGATTTGGAGATTTAGAGTAATGGATTGCCTATCCTCATACAACGTAATCCTGGGCAGACCTTGGATCCACAACGTCAAAGCAATCCCGTCAACATATCATCAATCTGTAAAGATACCAACTGATTGGGGGATAACCATCATCAGGGGAGAACAGAATGCAGCCTAGGAATGTTACACTCAGGCTTTGAAACCTTCAAACCCAGGTAAGTCCCTCGCATAGCAACTAAAGTCCCCTGTTAGGAAAGAATATATATCCCAATCACAAATGGAAACAGGAGAAGTCATTTTGGATCCAGAATTCCCTGACAGGAAGGTACTTGTAGGATCAGACGCACTTAACTCAGTCAGGCCTAATCTGGTCAGCTTTCTCAAAACTAAAATGTCTTGTTTTTCTTGGTCACATTTTGACATGACTGGTATAGATGCTGATATTATAACTCATAAGTTAAATATTGACAAATCGTTTAAGCTTGTACAACAAAAAAGGAGAAAATTTGCTGCAGAAAGAAATGAAATCATCAATCAAGAAGTTGACAAGCTATTGGACATAGGAATGATCAGGGAAGTTATGTACCCCGACTGGCTTGCCAATGTAGTAGTTGTCCAAATGAAAAATGGCAAGTGGAGAGTCTGCGTGGACTACACCGACCTGAATAAGGCCTGCCCAAAAGACCCGTTTCCCCTTCGATATATCGATGCAATGGTGAACGCCACTGCAGGCCACGAGATGTTAACATTCATGGACGCTTCCAGTGGATTCAATCAAATAAAAATGCACCCCGCGCATCAGGAAAGTAAAGCCTTTATAACTAAAAGAGGATTATATTGTTATACTGCCATGCCTTTTGGATTAAAAAATGCAGGTGCAACCTATCAAAGATTAGTCAACATGATGTTCAAAGACCAAATCGGAGACACCATGGAAGTCTACATTGATGACATGGTAGTCAAATAAAAAAAGGCAGAAGACCACGTCAAAGACCTGGAAGTGGCATTTCAAATTCTGGAAAAATTCAACATTAAGCTAAATCCACAAAAGTGCCATTTCGGAGTCTCAGCATGCAAAGTCCTGGGCTATATGGTGACAAAAAAAGGAATAGAAGCCAGTCCTGAACAGATCAAATCCATCCTGGAGCTGGAACCACCAAAAACGGTCAAAGACATACAAAAACTGACAGGGAGAGTAGCAGCCATGAACAGGTTCATTTCGAGGTCATCAGAAAGGTGCAAATCATTTTACAATTTGCTCAGGAAGAATAAAGATTTACAGTGGACTACTGATCAACAGGCTGCCTTTGAAGATCTGAAAGCATATCTATCCTCACCACCCTTGCTGGCAAAACCAGTCAAAGACGAACCCCTGACAGTATACCTGTTAGTCACCGAGACTGTGGTCAGCGCAGTTCTGGTTAAAGAAATGGATGGACAGCAACACCCTGTCTACTACGTAAGTAAAAGTCTACTAGATGCAGAGATAAGGTGTGGCCTACTTGAAAAATATGTTTTAGCTTTAATTATGAGTTGCACTAAATTAAGACCATACTTTGAAAGTCACCCTATAATAGTCAGGACCAATCTTCCAATTAAGTTTGTACATAGGAAACCAGAACTGTCCGGACAAATGTACAAATGGCCAGTCCAGTTAAGCACTAACAACATAACCTTTGAACCCAGGACAGCAATTAAATCACAAGCACTAGCAGACTTTGTGGCTGATTTCATTCCCTCCCTAGAAGCTGACCTGATAAAAGAAGTAAACAAACTGACCAATGACCAGACAGACCTAGAATGGACCTTGTTTGTCGATGGTGCAGCCAACATGAGGGGTACTGGCCTAGGCGTGGTACTAAAATCGCCACAGGGGGATAAGATAGTACAGGCTATAAGTTGTGCATTTGAAGCCACCAATAATGAAGCTGAATATGAAGCCCTAATAGCTGAACTTAATGTATGTATTGACCTTGGTGTACAAAATCTAAAGGTACGTACTGATTCCCTTCTTATTTCAAATCAAGTAAATGGAGTCTATACCGCAAAAGACTCAAAAATGATGCTTTATCTAGAAGTTGTCCAAAATTTAAAAAGCAAGTTTCGTAATTTTAATATTGATCAAATACCCATGGACTTGAATACCCAGACCGATGCCCTAACCGGCCTAGGATCCAATTTTAGTCCCCCTGATTTTGATAAAATCCCCATCATGCATTTATTAGAACCTGCAATAAATAAACAAGATGAAACTTTCCCAATATATGCCGCCAATTCATGGACAAAACCCTACTATGATTGGCTCCAACAAGGAATCCTTCCTCTAAACAAGCAAGATGCCAGAGCACTTAAGATTAAAGATGCTTCATATACTATTATTAATAATGTGCTTTTTAAGAAATCGCAGGCAGGACCATACCTCAGATGCCTGGAACCACAGGAAGCTGAACAGATACTATCAAAAATCCATGAAGGACACTGTGGTAATCATAAAGGCGGCAGAATCCTAACAAGCAAAGTACTTAGAACAGGCTATTCAGCTCTAAATGCGAAGCCTGCCAAATTTATGGACCATACATCCACCAACCATCTGAGGAGCTGCATTCCATCTCCGCTCCCTAGCCATTTATGAAATGGGGCATGGATATAGTAGAAAAATTACCTCAAGCACCTGGGCAGAAAGTTTTCATGCTAGCAATGACTGACTACTTCTCCAAATGGATAGAGGCTGATTCATACAGGCAAGTCAAAGAGAAGGATGTCATAGCATTCATTAAACATAACATCATATGCAGATATGGCATACCCTCAGAAATAGTGTGTGATAATGGCACACAATTCGTGGGAAAAAGAACAGCATCCTTCTGTGCACAATGGAATATTAACCTGGTAACCTCCACACCAGGTTATCCAAAAGCCAAGGATCAGGCAGAATTCAGCAACAAAGTAATAATCAGTTGCCTGAAGAAGAAGCTAAAGAAAAGGAAAGGCAGATAGGCTAAAGAACTCCCCTTGGGCCTCTGGGCTGACCGGACCACGCCTAAAACATCTACAGGCCAAACCCCCTATTCCCTGGTCTATGGATGCGAAGCAGTAATTCCAGCAGAAGTTGACATCCCATCTGCCAGATGCAGCCTGAATACAGTAACAAGCAACGCACCTGTAATGGAGGACAGCCTGGACTTAACAGAAGAACTGAGAGATGCAGCCAACATTAGAGTGGCAGCCTATCAGCAAACAGTGGCCAAAAGCTACAATAAGACTGTTAAAGCCAGAGAATTCAGAATAGGAGACCTTGTTCTCAGAAAAAAAATTTCCCAAAACAGAGGAGAAAAACGCAGGCAAACGGGCTCCAACCTGGGAAGGCCCCTACCTGATCGACTCAATAGTCGGTCACGGCGCTTATAGGCTACAAACCCTGGACGGCGAGATGATCTCCAGAACTTGGAATGTTGCACACTTAAAACTATTTCACATATAAAATACATCCATCAGCCCAGGTAAAAATCTTTACTTTACCCTTTCTTGCCTGGCCTGATATGCAATTACATGTATGATACTTGCCATTATATGAATAAATATCCTATATAATTCTTCTTATTATGTGCCTGAATACTTGTCAATATTCTCATTCTTCTTTCTTTCTTCTCTTACCAAATAGAATCTTGAATATTTGTTAAATTAATGCATGTGTCAAATTCACACCACACCTTACTTAAACAAATTTTCAAGATTGAGGGCCACTCCACTGGTATACATATTACTCATATGCAAAAAATATCCAACTTTCAGTTGCAAAAATAGGCCTTGAAATACTGAGCTCAGTTCAAATAAACTAAATGGGTCATAAGCCCTCCAGACAGGCATGGGTCGTAAGCCCTCCAGACAGGCAATAACCCCGCCCATAACACAAAAGCCTGGCCAGATCCAGTGCAAGGAAACCTGGCCTGATCCAGTCGAATAACTGGCCCGATCCAGTACACATCCGATACCACAAATATGCCTTATTCAACTATATCCCAAAACACAAAATAATATCAAAAAACTACCAAAGATCGATTATTTAAAGGTAAAACAAAATATTCATTCCAGGAACATCCACCCTGGATAGGACCTACCTAAAATTACCCAAAAGAAATAATTATCCATTCCAGGAACATCCCCCCTGGATGGGCCAAAACAAAATCAAAAGTCTAAACAGGTTTTGAATCAGAAACCAACCCACAACCCTCTACCATTTCCTGATCAGCAGATTTTTCCTTGGAAGGAGGAGAGTCTACTTCCTCTTCATGACCCATATTGGCCAAGTCAGGATACTGGGTCTCTAAAGATGCCTCGTCCCGATCCGGATCCCACTTAGCCCTGTTAGATTCAGGATCCCTCAGAGCATCAACCCGACCTTTCCCAAAGAAATATTGGGCAGCATCAGCAAGACGTGCCTCCACCAGCTCCTTTTCAGCACCAAGATCTTCATTTTTCTTCAGCTGATCCTGCATCGCCTGCTTCTCAACAGCCAACTCTCTTATGATAGCTTCAAGCTCTCCCCTTACAGCTTCGAGCTCTTTTCTGGCTACCTTCTCAGCATGTTTTGCAGCTACCTCGCAAGCCTGAGCAGCTCTAGACGCCTCCCTGGCCAATCCTAGCTGAGACTGAAGTACTGACTCGTTACCCCTGAACGTATGCAACTCATGATTAACCTGGTCCAACTTTTCTTCCAAGCCGATGATTCTAGTCCGGGCATCTCTAAGCTGACAAGCAGTGATCAACCCAGCATCCAAGCCCTAAAGGGGGATAAAGTGAAACTAGTTAATTAAAAAAAAAATATATATAAAAAATAATACAAAAAAATAATAATAATGGTAATAAACCCCTTGCAACCAACCTCCTTGGCTTGAGAAGTAAGAGTAGCAGCATTTGCCATTAGGGAGGACAAGAGAGCCACAACCTTAGTAGAAGATTAAAGAACATTGTCAGACAAAAGCTGGCCGCTGATATTGGTAGAAAAGTCATCTATCTGTGCCCAAGCAGCATCCATATCACCAAACCGAGCAGGCACCCCCTGATGCTCCTTATTGGCTGAGCATGCATAGGCTCCCTTTCTTCCCCCTTTTCGTCAGCGTGATATGACCTCTCTTCTTCTCTTGGAAGGTGGACAACACGGAGACACAAGCTTAGGCGGTTCCTTATGAGGCTGAACATCAGAAACTAAGATATTGAGAGTCTTTTCACTCCCACTACCAGTAGCCTCTTGACTCCTGGATTGCTCAGAAATTCTAGCAACACCAGCCTTCAAATCGGCAGCACTGAAGCTAGCCAATCTACCAGAAGACCTATACACTGAACAAACAAAAGAAGACACATATAAATAGCAGAAAACAAGTAACAGGAAGAAAACAGTCAACACAAAAATAAAAAGAAGACGTACAGGAAAGAGCAGAAGAGGTAAGCTTGCCTTTGGGCACTTTAACTACACTCAGCTTAGGCCTCATATACCGGGGCAATAAGTCTCTACCAAGACTACCAGGCCACGTTCTCTCTTCCTCGGGAAGAGCAAGAAAAGCCTCTATTCTTGAAACAGATTCCTCATCAAGAGGATCAAAATTCCAGTCAGGCGCTGCAAACATCCCCAAAATTCTGAGGTAAAATTTAATGCTTCAAATTTGTATAAATTAAAATATATATGAATCAGAAATACAGGAAACCTATCACTCTCCAAAGGAGGATATCTCAGATAGTCCAGGCCAGACCCCAAGCTATCAGTCCGGATGAATAAATAAATATTCGCCAAGCCTTTATCGTCTCCCGAATCCAGGTTAGTGATTAATGGAGACATTTTGGACCTAATCCTTAAATTAAAATGACCAGTAGAATGATTCTTCAGATGATATACTGCCTTGATATCATTGACAGTAATTGTAAGTTTATGTTTAGCACATAAGTTCTCAACGGAATGGACAAGTTTCCAAACCATTGGCATAATTTGGAAGGGGGATACCTCCATAGCTCGGATAGTATCAATCATTAGAGGAGTAAAAGGCAACTTACAACCAGCCATGAACGCCCACTCATAAATGCAGAACCAGCCTGGTGATGTCCAATTAGCCCTGACCGGACAAGAATCAGGAATCCAAACCTCGGCTGAGTCAAGGATCAATTTTTTCTCCCTTAAAATCCCGTCATAGGTTATTTTTAGCAGATTCTCTTCAGAAAAAGAAGATGCAAGTGGCCGGAGAGCAGAGAAAATAGAATCCTGATACTTGAATGCTATAGCACGAGCAGGAGGATCAACCTCAACCACCTCCTCTTCATGAGTCTCTGTTGGTTCATCATCGGCTGGAGCCTTCTGAGGAGTAGGGCGTTTTTTGGCTCCCATACTTTTTAGTGTTTTTTAAAGATAAAGACTTTTGTGAAAACTAACAAATTTTTTGAAGAATTACAGGCAGCATGGTAAGCTTTAATTTCTGGGAAAATAAGGAAGAGTTTCAGAGAGAATATAGTAGGAGAGGTAGAAGAATTTTGGTGAAGAATAAACTCACCTTCAATACCGTATCTATAGGGGCAAAATAACGGTGTGAAAACCCTAGAAATTGCAAAACTGCCAGCATGATATCATCAAGCTAGCCGTTGCAGTGTTTAACGGTCACTTGAATTCTGAGAGTCATTGAATTACTGTGATTATTTTTATTTTTTGAGCCCGGTAAATTGACATCTCACCCCCCTGGCCTGATCCAGCCACGGGTAAAATGTCAAGGGGCAATTGTTAGGCCCAAATTAGCCTGGTCTGACTTCAGTCTAGCCTGGCACAATTAGGCTGATAAGGGCAACCAAAGTCCAGGCAAATACAATTATTGTTTTACAGGCAGAGAACACCAAAGGATAAGCAAGCTATCAGACCCAGGAGAAAAGACCTGATAACAAGCATAGAGTAGCCTGATGGAGCTCTCCAGCGGGATGAATTAATCAGCAGACAAGTAGGACAGTTATGCATATGTCCTATTCTCACGGAAGACCAAGTCCAAGCAGAAGAATATTCTACTCCCATAAATCACAACGTGCAAAAGAAGAAGAATAGGAATTTCTTGAGGAAGAACAGGTCAACCGGATTAATAGGGAATGTGCCCTATTAATCAGGAAACGATTCCAACAACCAAAATGAACGTTGGATGGAGCATAACGTTAGATAGAAAGGTTATAAATAGCATCGAGGAATACTTGTAGAGGAGACAACAAAAATATATGAGATACATACAATTTATCAATTATCTTACCGTGTATTCAATCTCTTATTCCCATATTATTGTTCAATTTATCCAAGGAATATAAACAATATTATTCATTCTTCATCTTTTTCATTCATTAACTTATATTTTTGTCTCAAATATTTGAACTAGATACCTACGCTACTTAATCATCAGGCCGGATCCTTACAGGGGAAATCCTGCTAAAACACATGCAGTGTTGACAAACAACTCACAACTTATTCTAAAAACATTTGCAATTCAAAAAATTATTTCGTAACATTTGAGAATGAGGTCTTCAAGGATAGTATTTCTTCAGCTGGTCCAAATTCGTAGGATTCGTGAAGTCATTCTAATCCAAATCTGTTAACTAAATAGCGCCTCCTGACAAAATCTTCTTTACCAAATAAGGGCCTGCCCAATTTGGTTTAAACTTACCCCTCGGGTCCATAGGTAATAAAGCTCTGACCAACTTAAGAACCAGATCACCCTCACTAATTCCCCTTGGTTTCACCTTTTTGTTAAAAGCTCTCTTTATCCTTTTCTGGAATAGTTGAACATGGTATAGTGCGTTTAAACGCCGCTCATCGAGCATGACTAGTGAATCATATCTTTCTTGAACCCAATATGCTTCAGGAACCTGGCTTTCTAGTAGGATCCTTAGGGATGGTATTTCTAGCTCAACTGGTTGAACCGCTTCCATTCCATATACCAAGTAATACGGGGTTACACCCGTGGCTGTTCTAATTGAAGTTTTATACCCCCATAATGCGAAGGGTATCATCTCTGGACACTCCCTATAGTTGTCAGACATCTTCCTTAAAATGGTTGTAACTGTTTTATTAGCAGCCTCTACTGCATCATTCGTCTGTGGTCGGTATGGTCGGTATGCTTGGAAATGAGTTCCATGGTCGCTGATGAACTCATGTGGTACTCCGTACCGGCAAATGATGTCATTCTGAATGAAATGTGCTACTTGCTTGACTTTTAGCACTTTTTAAGACTTAGCTTCTACCCACTTCGTGAAATAGTCAATTGTAACAAGGATAAAATAATGCCCTCCAGTTCCTGATGGGTTAACTTTTCCAATGATGTCTATACCCCAGGTTGAAAATGGCCATGGTGATGTCATGGTGTATAACATAGAAGGTGCCACATGCTGCACATTTGCAAATATCTGACAATTGTGACAGTACCTAACATACTTGCCATAATCCGTTTCCATCGTTGTCCAGTAATAACCAAGCCTTATGATCTTACAGACTAACATATGGGCATTCATGTGTGGCCCACATTCACCGTCATGGACTTCATCCATAACCTTTTTAGCAATCGGTTTATCGATGCATCGTAACAAAACACCTTGAGCCGTCTTCTTGTATATTTGCCTGTCATCGGTCTTAATGAATTAGGCGGATAACATTCGCAGAGCGCACTTCCTACGCGTGTCAAGGTCGGGAGGATACTCTCTTGTTTCCTTGAATTTCAAAATGGCTGTGTACCAGGGTTCGGTTTCACCTTCCTCGGCATCATCGATTGCGTTCACATAGGCAGGTGATAATCTTCGTTCGACATATATTGGGCTATTGGCATATGTTGATCAAGGCAGCTAGCTTGGACAATGCATCTGTAAACTGATTTTCTTCTCTCGGCAGGTGAACATACCGAATATCCTCGAAGTACTTTTCCAATTCTGCGATCCTGGTTTGATATGGGACCAAACTTTAGCTCATAATTTTACATGACCACCAACTTGATTCATCACAAGGGACGAATCTCCATATACCAACAAATTCTTCACACCCAAGTCAAGAGCACTGCGTAAACCAAGCAAACATGCTTCATATTGAGCGGCGTTGTTAATGACATTGAAATCCAGTTTAATGGACAGGGGCACATGTTCACCTGTCGGTGAGATAAGAAGAATTCCCACTCCATATCCCATATAGTTTGATGCTCCATCGAAATACAAATCCCATATGTCATTCTCAACATGTACCACGTTTTCGTCGGGAAATGACCAAGTGTCCATGACTTCTATTTCTTCGATTGGATTGTCGTCGAGGAAATCAGCAACCGCCCGTCCCTTGATCACAATCAAAGGTACATATTTGAGATCGAACTCTGATAACATGAGGGTCGATCTTGACATTCTTCCATTTTAGCACTGGTTTTTCAAACAAGTACTTGATTGGATCTATTCTGGAATAGACACTTACATTGTAGCTAAGCATGTAATGTCTTAATTTCTTCATTGCCCAGACTAAGGCCAAACACGTCTTTTCAAGAGGTGTATAATTTACATCATAGTCTAAGAAGTTTTTACTGATGTAATAAATAGTTCTTTCTTCTTTGTCAACTGTTTGGGTTAACATAGCCCCCATCGCTGTATCCGTAACAGTTAGATATAGTGATAACGGCAGCCCGGCTACTGGTGGGCTTCAAACTGGTGGAGAAAACAATACTTCCTTTATTTTATCGAACGCAGTCTGACACTGGTCATCCCACATAACGTGTTCTCCGACCTTCAGCTTCTTGAAGATCGGCTCGCAAATCATCGTCAACTTCGCGACGAAACGGCTTATGTATTGAACTCTTCCCATGAAACCTTGAATTTCTTTCTCAGTCTCGGGATGGGGCATTTCCATAATGGCTTTGATCTTTGATGGGTCTACTTCGACGCCACGGTGGCTAACGATATGACCCAACAGTTTGCCGGAGGTGACCCCGAAAGCGCACTTCTGCGGATTCAGTCTCATGTTGTACTTTCGCAATCTTTGAAAGAATTTTCATAGCGCCCCAACATGGCCACTACGTTCCTTTGACTTGACTATCATGTCATCAACATAAACTTTAACTTCTTTCTGCATCATATCATGTAGCAACATCGTTGCTGTTCTCCGGTACGTCGCCCCGGCATTTATCAAACCGAAAGGCATTACTGTGTAACAATAGGTTCCCCATTGTGACGTAAATGTTGTCTTATTCATGTCTTCCTCGGCCATCTTAATCTGATTGTAACCCCCATATCCATCCATGAAAGACAGTAATGCATGATTTGCGGTGTTGTCAACCAAGATATCGATGTGAGGTAATGGAAAGTCGTCCTTCAGACACGCTTTGTTTAGGTCCCGAAAGTCCACGCACATGCGAACCTTACCATCTTTTTTTGGTACTGGCACTACATTGGAGACCCAATCCGAATATTCTGACACCTTGATGAACCTGGCTTTAAGCTATTTATCAATTTCTTCCTTAACCTTTAAAGACCACTCCGAACGCATTCTGCGTAGCTTCTGCTTTACTGGTTTGAACCCTGGTGTTATCGGTATCATGTGCTCTGTAATTTCCCTATCAATTCCCACCATGTCTTTGTAAGACCATGCAAAAACATCTTTCAACTCACCCAGAAGGTCAACGAACCCTTGTCTCTCTACGGGATCTAGGGTGGTTCCTATCTTAAGCTCTCGTGGTTCTAGGGTGGTTCCCACATTGATAGTTTTGGTATCTTCGATCATCGAGTTTCTTTGATCATATTTACTAACCCTTTAACCAATTGTGGATGTGGTTCTACCTTCTCTTCGTCTTCTTCAACCTGTTCGCCTTCGGCCTCATTCTCAATGTCACAACTAAAATAATTATTTTCAATAATTAAATTGCAATTGAAATAAAACAACTCGTAAGAAAACTGGTTCATCGTACTATTATTGAATTGAAACTGTGCGAAATACGCTAACATTTGAGCCAACTGATCAGAGGTCAGCGGCAAGACAACAGACGTACCCGAGACAGGGCCCGGGATACCAGAATTAGAAAGGGGTGCATTTAAAGGAAAGACCTGGGGGGTGGCTTCGACACCTGACTCCTTAGACTTAAACTTAGGACTCTTATCAGACTCAGACTCAGACTCAGATTCGGAACCGTCATCCAGCTTAAACATTTCTCCTTTTAAGGGCAGTAGAACTTCTGGTCTGTGATACAGTAGTAATCTATACCTAACCTAGTTTTCTCTTCTAGGTACGACATCCTTCTTGCTAATCTAAACCACCACTGGTGCCAAGCCTTGGTTACCTTGCTCACCTCTGTGGCATTCCAACCACAACATGGCAATATGTATCCTACCATTAGGTCTTCTGAGGACCCAAACTTGTATGCGGATGAGTTCTCGTCCGTGCCATTGAGGATTATGTATTTGGGAGGATACTTGATGAATGCTAGATAGTTCGATGTTAATTTCTTCCTGTTTTCCTCTCTCTCTTACTGCAATTTCAAGAACCAGGGTTGGCAGTATCTTTCCCACATTACCATGTTCATCTCTTCATCGATTCTTATTGCCGAATTCCGGATTCCTAAGAAGTTCACAGCAGTAGTGAGTTTTCTATTGGCGTCTTTCATCATTTGGTGTTTAAGATAAATCGAGATCGGTTTCCCAGTAATGTCATCTGCCATAGTCTTTTGGAACTTCTTAATTAGGGAAGCCTCTAAGGTCGACCCTTCACTAAGTGCCTTGGCTAAAGTAGGTTCTTTTGAGGGTCCGTTATCTGGAACATCCTTGGTGATAGAAGTGTGGCTCGTCTTCTCAACTTGGTAAGGGCGCCCAGATCGAGTCAAATGATTGGACTCGAGGACATCTTTCTTTAGCTTCAAGATTTCATCTTGGGTTCGTGGGACTATTGCTCATTTGGTATGGTAAATATCATCTTCATTATCGTCCCAAATTCCATGGATCTCATTCCCACTCCGAAGAATGTATGGTGTGGAGTCGATACCGAAATCCCCAAATCGAACTTCGTTCTTCGGGCCTGGAAGGTACTGTGGGCAACTCACAAGTACTTTTCCTACAAAGAGATTTTTGGACCGATGGTGTTCCAGGGCCGGAGGGTCATAGCGGATATTTTCCGAGAGTTTCAGTCGACTTTGCATGAGCTCGATTCGTTTCTCAAGTTCAGATATTTCCGATGGGGCAATTATAGCTTTTTCCCCACTCATCTTTTCTACAATAGCATCCAATCGAACTATCATCAACTCCACAGTTTCACTCAGCTTAGTGATGGCGGCTTCCATTGCTTTTCTTCGGGTTTGAGGCGGCCGTTCTACAAGAAAACCCCTGAACCAATCAATAATTGAATCAAAATCCCCTGCACAAATAAAGACTCGACTCACAGACTTGACCTTTGACTCAAACTTGACTCAAAGACAGAACTAGACCCAGGAAATGAGCTAAGTGGCTCACTCTTAAGGGGTCACATGGGAGAGGGGTCTAGACCTAACAAGGGCTATGACTCAACTCAACTAACTTCTTGATTTGGGCTTAACATCGATCTAGTGTGACTAACCCGTGACTGGACCAAACATGGTCCATGGGCTCAAGGAAAACGTCCTAGGTGGCTTAGGATGCACGTTTTGGTGGTTTGACTTTGACCAAATGGTCGACACACTGGACTTGGACCCAAGATGTGACTTGGGTGACCCAGTAGGGTCGTGTACTTGGCACGGTTCACTTGAAACCTTAATGTGACTAGCCTTGACTGGAAACATATTCTATGCTCAGGAAAGGTGAGAAATCATTTCGCATATGGAGGATGATCACATAGCACATAAGCATTCGCATATTAATCGTGCATGGACCTAGACTCTTCTAAATCTCGGTCGGTCCTCTAATCGGGTCTATGTCAATGATCCACCTTATCAAAGAAAGTCAAGCCTCACATAAGCAGAAGTGTGCAATATGGTAAGAGCAAGTACTTAAAGATCTCGGCGGTACCATCTTGATATTTAAATCAGCATCGTGGACATCACCTCCTAACCATTAAAATCGACCCAATGGGTGAGGTGGTCCTCCTAAAGTCTCAAATGGTTGATGCATGTATGCAAAACAAATCATAGTGTTAGTCCTATTATCCATCATTTTCCTTTTCAAGTTACAACTCCCCAGTGGAGTCGCCAAAATGTGGATGTGGGGATTTGATCGTAATCCACGGGTTGAAAATCGTTTGGAGTCGCCACCAAATTTAAGCTAATTTGGGAACCATTTTGAAAAGAGATTTCAGTTCGTTGTCAAAATTACGTGATGGGAAGTTCGTTAATAAAATACTCACCCCCGCCCGTTGCAATAACGACCTATACTTGGGACTATGATGGCTAATTGGACAAGACTACGATTGTTGTATGAGAGTGCAAAACACTATTTTGATCCTAACATGTGAGCATGGTTTATAATCATTTAATGCATCTAATCTAGTTTATCCAAGTGATTTAGCATGTGAGATTGATTTGAACTATACTAACAAGCATTCACGACATGGCTTGGATGGGAGTGGGGAGAGCCATTGGGGAGCTAAACTATTACAACCCAGACGATTCTCGTTGACTCGATGTGCAAATAATTGACTTAAAGATACAACTCGATCTAAATACAATCGCTAAACATGGACAAACGACTCATGCTTGACACGCCTATCTAGGCATCTTGAAAAACGTGCCAATGATGAGGCCACGGCTCACATAGGACTTCGTCCTTAGCCTCATCATCGTTTTACGCACTCACTTCAATTTAATTGATCAAATACTTCAATTTAATCAACTAAAACAACGGTTTTGTAAAATCATTTTGACTCAAAATAAAGGACTAACTTGACCTATACTTAAGTGCAAATTACATTGCTTGAAATGAATTACAATAAATACAACGATTAAATAACAATAACATTTGAAATAAAACTGCAATAATTAAATAAAACCAAACAAATTGAACCAAAGTCGTACGAAGGCCGAGACAAATGAGCACGGAGGCCGAGGCATCACGCGGCCAAAACGTGTGGTCAATGTCGACTATTCTAGTCATCGAGTATCATGAATTGGATGCTAAGCATGCGCGATTCAACTAACAAGAAATCGTCATAAGATGAGATGAATTCATTAAATTCTTAAAGAAATTCATTTAAAATCCTATGTTGGGTTTTGTATGACCTATGAATGTCTAATTCAATTAACATGTTTTCTACATATTAATTTGGCCAAGTTGTGATTTAACAACGATAAACGATACAAATAAGAATACATGTATCATAAATCAAATGAAGCAAATCTAACATGGGAACTAATCTTAACTATTTCATGATTAAAACTAGAACAAAACATTAAACATGTGAATTAAACTAATTACTTCGTAATTAAAATTTAAACAAATGCAAATCATGTGAGAAAGAAATAAACTAACTAAAATTTCAATTTAATCAATTTAAAACATGTTATCATCATACAATTAACAAGTTATTTCGTTTTATAATTTAAACATGATAATTATTCTAACTAACATGTTATCGTCATAAATTGAAAACAAATATGATTAACATACTATTGTTCTAACAATAATTAAACCAGCATTAACATCATAATTACAAAAACATTAACTAATGAAACGATAATTAATGAACGATGCAAAAACGAAATAAAAGGGCCATAAGGCCTGACAAGCAAAAGGAGAAAGAAAGAGACGGGATTTTGTGCACCCTTAATTTACATGTAAACATGGACACCACTCGGGATCCCGTATATAAGTGTTGCTTAGAAGGCGCGTCTTCGATGATTGTAAAAAAATATCGAAACAATTTAACAAAATCAATTTCGAAAAACAAAAACAATTTCTCGCGTAAAATGCACTTCGTGCAGCGATTATCAAACGAAGATTGTGACTTCGTTTCTTACTTAAATTTAAATCCGAAAGTTGTTCAAGAATCCTTAGACTCCAAAGATTCAAACTTTAGCAAAGAAACAGAGAAAAAAACAGTTAAAACATGACTCAAAATGAAGGAGAATAGGTGCTGTCCAGAACGCGAGAGAACACGAATAAGATAGCAAATCGATGCTCTAATGTTCGTCTAATCTTTTGTGTGAACTTTGTGCTTTGTTTCTAGGTATGAGAGGAGTTTATAGTTGCTTATTTACGTGATAAAGGAAGGCAATTGATGCGTGTCATTTATATGATGTTTTACACCCTATTTTACACGCATTTCAGAGCTCATTTATGTAGTTTATGCTACTATTCTCCCTATTTCCGTCTACTTTCGTGTTTTTGTACATTATTGCAGAAATTTGAAGAATACACCGGAAATCAAGCTAAATCCGTCCCCCGAGTACCTTGCATTGCATTTGACATGAAGTATTTACACAAGAAATGAACTTGGTGCGCATTTCGAGGCCTGAAAGATAATTTTATAAAGAATTAGAAGTGGAGTACCAGCTACTCCAGTCGATCGACTGACCTCCATAGTCGATCGACCAGAGCACGACATACAGAAGCTTCTGTTCAGTGCAGTCCAGTCGATCGACCGGTCACAGTGGTCGATCGACCAAGCCGTTATTTTGACGTGAATTAATAGAGCGAGGATTAGGAAGCCCATTGTGTTTTAGGTTTTGAGAATAAACTTACGTGATATTTCTATATAACGTAATCTGCTCATTCAGATACATTCATTCAGTTTTTCATCATCTGTAATTAGGGTTCTCAAGATTGTTTCGTTTTCAATACAATTTACTTTTGCATTCGGTTTCCGGATCTTTGTTCTGCAATATTTCTCTCCTGTTTTCATACGGTATTTCCGTTGTTCCTTTAATCAGTTTTATTGCCTTTATTTCGTTCATAGTATAGAATTGCTAGAATAGTTTCCCGGAAGCCAAATTATCGTTTTATGTTAATCATTTGTTCAATTAATTTAAGTATGAATTCGTTTGCTTTATTTGATAATTTTATTACTGTTTTTATCATGAGTATGAGTAGCTAAACCCCGTGTGCTAGGATGTAGGGAATCTGTAGTATAGGCGGCATTAGAATAGGAAGACCTGGAATCGCGCCACGGTCGATCGACCGCACACCATGGTCGATCGACTGGCCACGTGAGATATGCTTCGTTTTAATTAATTTAATTGCTTTGTTTAACGAATCGAGTGCACGCGACTAGTTGAATGTTTAGGAATTGACCGACCCAATAAAGATCGAAAGATAGGGAAGGGAGATAGCCTACCTAATTTAGACGACTAGATTAATGAGATCGAAAGATAAGTTGATTTAGCCTTTTAAATCACTTTTCAGGATGAAATTTAGCATTAGTGATGTTAGGGACCTGTAGCGAGATCGAAAGATGCTACCTGTTGAGAATGGACCGAGAGGACTTCTTATTTTCCCGTCTCACGTGTTTGTTTTAGACCTATCTAGTATATTTCCGCCGAAACTATAGTGAACCGACCATCTTAGCACCCTTTTAATATTTGATTTCATCCGTTTATTTAGTTTACTTTTCATTTATTTGCCTTTAGTTATAGATCAGCTCAAAACAAACCCCCACACACTGTTACTTTTAGACTAAAATCAGACAACTATTAATTGCATCGTGTGGACAAGGCCCTCGGGAACTGCGTCCGCGGGATCCACACCAAGCATAATCGACTCGAGGTTCTTTCGAATCGAATTAAGACATATTAGAGTCGCCACCAAGTTTTTTGGGAACTTGGAACCGTTAAAGTCAACTTTACACCTTTCATCGAAAAGCATAAAGCCAATCGACTACGAGTGATTAAAGATAAAGACTTGTACCCTATATCACTCGATTTGAATGACTCTCGTAATCCAATGGTATTTAGACGGATCCACAAACCATAGATCTTGAGTAAGGGGTGAGGGTACGTGTTGGGAAGCCCATAAGGACACCCAACCCCGCCCGTCAATAACGGCCTCTACTAAGTCAAGTATGGATTTCAAACAAGGTCATAGCTACTACGATGTATGATATGCAAACGTTGTTTTAACCCTATCATGTGACAACAATTTCTATGTCGTTTTAGATGCAACTAAACTAACTTTGTCAAAGTTGTAATTTAGCATGTGGGTTGATTGATCTAGCAACATTCAAACGAAACAAACAAGGCTTGATGGGGAATGGGGGAGCCGTTGGGATCTACCTATTACAAACCAGGCATTTCATGCCGACACAACAACAAATTAAAGATACAACTCGATCTAAATACAATTGCTACATACAACGCAATACACGACAACACACACGGCCATTTGGCCTAGAAAACCGTGCACAAGAGGG
This sequence comes from Silene latifolia, assembly GCF_048544455.1. Taxonomy (NCBI): domain Eukaryota; kingdom Viridiplantae; phylum Streptophyta; class Magnoliopsida; order Caryophyllales; family Caryophyllaceae; genus Silene; species Silene latifolia. The sequence goes on along the minus strand of NC_133538.1, from coordinate 156,728,094 downwards.
GTGACTCACGGCCTACATGACACACGGCCTTGGGTCACTCCTCGTAATGCGTGCTTTCACTTAATCTCATCGAATTAGACATAGGGCTATGCACCAAAGCATGCATTAGCATAAACCGGGCCATGTTGCTTTAAACAACATGCGGTTTACTACGCTCCTACAAGCATTGGGGAACAACCGTCTAACCAAACAAGACCAAGGTTTTTTTTGAAGAGGTTTTGACTCAATAGAAGTAAAACAAGCTCGAAAATTACAACTCGATAAACAAACTATAAAATACAAGCTACAAAACAACAAAGAACAAATGATAAACAAGGAAAGGAAAACGCAATGAGGAAGACGGGAGACACGACCCAATCACGGCCCAAACCAACGGCCACCCTCACGGCCAAGACCAGGCCAACCTAGTTCATGTATCGTTGACACCGTCTTGGGTCGTAATCGATGGTAGATTTTATCTCGAGAGGCCGTCGTCGACGAAGAAATAAAGCAACACGCGTTTTTTGACAAATCTGGACAGCAACTTTCAAACGATGATATCTCCCTCGTTTCACGACGAAAATTCGATTTAAAAGATGTTTTGAAAACTAGAAAGAGAGGATAACAGGGATCTTAAAGCAACCCCTGCTCGTTTTGGGTTATTGGGCACGAAAAACGAGCACAAACAGAACTGGACAGACAAGAATAAACCGCGAAAAAAGAGTGTATAACACTCTGTTTTTCGAGGGATTTCGTGTACTCTCAAGGGCAATTTGGCTCGTAAATCTTTGTCTAATGTGTAGATGGATGTTATGTGGTTAATTAGGAACAAGAAAATCGAGTTTTGATGGAGGTTTGATAGAGGAACGAGTTGCTTTTCGAGGAGGACACACAAACAGTTCAGTTTGTGTGTCGGTTTTGTTTAGGGTTTTTGGGAGGCAATTAGGGTTTGTTTCTGAGGTTTAAAGCTTGTGGGTGATGTTAGGATGTATGGAGAACTTAGAGGAATGAATTTATGGTGAAGGGTGGGTATTTATAAGGAGTTAAAGTAGGGTAAAAGGGAGGAGAGGCAGACGGGCTCGGCTGAACATAGCTGCTGTCCAGCAGCTTTTGGGGGGTTTTCTAGGGTTCGTTTGGGGGTTTTTCTTGGTGATTAAGGTAAGGTAATATGGGTAGGATATTAGGGTATGGGTTAGGGTTAATGGGCACGGGTTTTGGTGGTATTTGGAGCGGGTTTTGGGCTCGGGATTGAGCTGCAAAACAGGGGGCTGCTTGGTGTTTTGCGAGGGCTGGTTGGGGGTGATTTGGGATGGGATTTGGGCCGTGGTTAAGGGGGTTCGAACTGGGTTGGATGGGTAGAGGCTTAGGTTGGTTAGTGTACTCGAGATTCGTGCCAACTCGTAAAGGAAACGGGCTCAAAAACCGAGTTAAAATCGAGCTCAAAAACGCATGTTCAAAACGAGTTCTTTTCGATTTTCAAATCGATTTTTCAAATCAATTAACACATTAAAATAAATGATTTTTCAAACCAAATATACTCACAAAATGATTTTTCAAATCAAATATTTATTTTATTTTCAATAAAATAAACTTGGGAAAATAAATTCAAAATAAAATAAATTAAATTGAAATCACTTTAAAAAGACTTTAATTTAAATATCATTTAAATTAATAAAATGAACTCACTAAAAAACATTAATTTAAATATCATTTAAAATAATAAAATGAATTCACTAAAAAACGTTAATTTAAATATCATTTAAATTAATAAAATACTTCATCGACGACGCCCATTCTACATCGTAAAACGAGCTCCAAATAATGACAATGACAACTAAAGAATACATGTGTCCTATCATCATCGGGTGTTTGTCGGGTTCTCTATAAATTCCAATATCGACGGATACGGGTATCTACAGAGCCCCCACTTTGACTGAGGCTTGGACAAGGCGAAAGTCAAAGTATACCCCAGGTCCCTCTCGACCCGAGGATTCTGCGGGTCGTTTATAGTCCATTAGACTTGCGTATATAAGCTCGCCAGCCATAAGAAGAGACCATACCTGAAACTTCGTTGGAGATTGACTCTTGCTTCTGTTGCGTCGAAATATCATCGTTGGTCATCGACCCATAAATTGCATAAATGGTGGATTGAGCCTTATCCTTAGGCGCCTACGTATCCGTTTCTGACGGAATCAAACCCGCGTCGTAGTTCGGCAGCTGCTGACACATGCCCAAAGTTTATCATCTGCTGGCATTTGTCCGAATTCATCATCTGTTGACATTTGCCCAAAATTTATCATCTGCTGGCGCTTGTCCGAATGGGACGGGACTTTCCGAGGAGGTTGCCGTCGCTTTCATCATTTGCTTTCAGCTACGGAATTCTTCCATTTCATACTCTTGTATTGAATTGAATTCTTGGTGGATATCATCCTTTACATCCTGATAATGGTCTCGAAGCCAACGGCCCCGAGCCTGATTTGCCATGGCTCTAAAGTCGAAGACTTTAGAGCCCCCAGTTGAAGCATATCTTGCTATATTTGAAGCACAAAAAAATGCACGGGCAATAATTATCACATAAGCATATTTGGATCATCGATCTTAAAGTTGGATCATTTGAAAGATTGGGTCATCGACCCGAAAATTGAATTTGAAAATTTTGAATGATTGGGTCATCGACACGAAGTTTGAATTTTGAATGATTGGGCCATCGACCCGCAAATATTCTACTACTTGGATCATCTATCCACAATTCGCAAAAAGTTTTTGAAATTCCGGAATTCTGAAATCTTTGGCATTTTGAAATCGAACCTTGACGGGTGAGCAAGAAATACGACTCAGACACTCTGTATGACCCGTAAAAAAACGTGGGCGTAGCCCGCTACCGTAAAACAAAAAAGGAAAATAAAACCGCAAGTGTGCACGGGTTTTAATTCAATTATTGACTTGTTGGGGGTAGAAATGTAAATTGGCCGTTCCGGCGCCAAAAGATGGCAAATGGGAATCACAAGGTCGTCGAACTTGGGACGGAGATATCGTATGGCATGGGCGTGCTCCCGAGGGCACATTGGAATCAAGATCACTTGGCATTGATAAGGTGGATTAAACTCACGGAGCACCAACGTTGGCTTCGCCCAGACACTAAACACAGGTTGATTTTATGAGAAATCTTAGACATCACACATCACTCTTGTTGGGAACATTCTGTCACTCTTCTCCTCGCCTCCTTTCTTTTCAGCGAGTATTCATCATTTCTTGCCACCGCCTTCTTTCTTTTCAGCGGGCTTTTACTATTTTTCTTCCACGCCTTCTTTCTTTTCAGCGGGTTTTTCATATTTTCTGTTCCCAACACAAACCCACATCTATGTGACTCAGCATCTTTGCCTACACCGTTAGATAATGCTCATTCCGAGACTTGACACTACTTATCTGAACCTATATCCTCATCCTAGCCTACATCGAGTGCTAAGACCGACTCAAACAAAGGTGGCTTCATTTGGACTTGGTTAAGACCCGTAAAAAACCGACAAGATGACACTTGGTTGATGAGTGGATTGAATCCCTTATTCTAAAGGACTGCCTACGTATTCGTGTGGAGCGAAATCAAATCCGACGTAGTTCGATCATGGTGCATAAACATGGCATTTTGATTGTGTGTACACACTCGAAGGTTTCACCTAAGGTATCATGTCGTATCCCATTCTAGCCTGTAAGGTACCGTTAAATCCCGTGTCTGGGGTTAGGTGTAAAAGGCTTGGATCTTTTGGGATGTGGAGCTTGGTAATAACAAGTTGGAATGGTTAACCATCATTCTGAAGGTTTGTTTTGTGGTGCTAAGGCCAAGGGCTATGGCTGCTGATGTGGTTGGAAATGGTGTCTCGGGTTTGATGAAACCCGAGTACAAATGGGTTGGAAAATGATGTGGGTTCAAATTTCCATGTCTGGACCCTAAAGGCTAGGTATAACAACACAAGCGGAATGATTCTCAAAATTCCCGACTATACCCTCAGAATCGTCTCAGGAAGGACTTAGAGGGTAAAGAGGTTACTACTTAAGCTTTTGGGCTTCGCCCATTGAACTTCAACTATGGGTACTTGACTTGACTTCTGGCTTCCGTAACTTCGACATCCAACCAAAAAGCATTCCGCAACATCTTTTTCTTTTTTCTTTTTCTTTCATTTTTCTTTTTTCATTTTTTTTCTTTTTTCCAATTTTTCTCTTTTTCTCATTTTTTCATTCTTTTTCATTTTTTTCCTCTCTTTGAAAATGATCTTCTATTCATTCTCTTAGTCATAAATGGATACACCTTGAAAACTGGGCTTCGCCAACTAATTTGGGTAAGAACTAACAATTCCTTGTTAGAACGGGTTGATATCTTCTCTCTTCGAGAGGGGATGATTTTGTGGGGATGGGCTTGCCTTCCATCATCGATAGGGAAACCAGGAGCTAGTCCGGGTTCATCATAGAATCATCTAAAGGCTTGTGTTAAGCATTGGTTTTGATGGAGGTTTTCTACCGCCAGACATGGAATAGGTAAAGGAATCAAACACGGAATCCTATTGTACCTTACGTTTTGAAACGGGACATATTTCTACCCCAGGGATGCCTTTGAGTGTGTTGTACATTTTATCATACTTTCAGAATGATTGAGGATTGAAAACAAGACAAATTTGGAAATGAAACTGTAACTTTTTATTGGAAAGACAAATGCTTGACAGACTCGAAGGAACGATTCCTAGGACACACCCTAGGTCATCGCGGAACAAACGACTCAACTTCAGGAAAAGAAAGTCCTAGACTCGACTCGACTAAGATAAGAAAACAGATCCCGACTCATAATTTCAAATCTGGTCATGAGCTTTCCCTTGTTCAGCTGTCAGCTTAGATGCTCGGCTCTTGTCCTTGATCCCTTTGATGGTCTGCCTCCATCCCGAGGTAGTCCTCTGAGGATCTACGCTAGTGATGGAGGTTGGTGAATCGAATTGTCTTTTATTAACTTCGTTAATGAGAGGGGTACATTCTAGAGCAAGACTCCCGACTTGAATTTCATTCTTCGGGTTTGGCAAGAATTCAGAGCAATCCAAAAATATTTTCCCGATAAACACCCCTTTCAAGTGACATGGGCGGATAAGGTGGGAATAATCGACATTGTCTTCGACGGAAACAAAGTTGGCGTGATCGCCAAATGGATTCGTGATGTTATTGGGTTTAACAGTTGGGATCGGGAGTGTCCCATTCTCAATCATGTCTTGGATTTCGTGCTTGATCGATAGCACCTTTCGATATCATGGCCTTTCCTTGATGAAAGGCACAGTAGGCATTTGGTTTATACCATTTACCTTGTTGCTCAGCGGGTGGGTCCGGAGTTGGACCAATAGGCTTCAGCTTTCCTTGGGCTATGAGCCTTTGGAGAGCGTATGTATAAGTGCATCCAATATCGGTGAATGCCCTAGGCGTTTGGCGCTGCGACTTCTTCGATTGCCCTTCTAAGAGATTGATGGCTTCATCAATATGGGCCGTTGCTGGGGCCTTGCCTTTAGACGATGAGGTCCCTTGGTACCCTTTCGGCATTTCGGCCTCTGCCCTTATGACATCATCTTCTACCTTTATCCCGATTCTTATCAATTCTTTGAAAGAGCCAAAATTCTGGTATTTCAGAGCATTGCGGTAAATAGGTCGTAGATTCTTTACGAACTTATCTACCATTTCAACTTCGTCAGGCTTCTTGGCTAATTTCACGCTTTCAGCGCGCCATCTTGCAAGGAATTCAGTAAAACCTTCTTTGTCTTTCTGTGTCATCACCTCCAGCGTTCTTATATTGGTTCGAATCTCGACATTGTCAGCATAGTGCTTACAAAACTCCACCGTGATATCTTCGAAAGTGGGGAAGTTTTTAAGGTCAAGATTGTAGAACCACGCCTTCGGGTGTTCACCCAGAGATTGGGCGAAAATTTCAGAGAGCATATCAGCAGGTACTCCCTTCAGTGCTAAGTACCCTTTATAGGCCTTAACATGGTGGACTGGATCTTCGGTGCCCTTGAACTTTGGGATGTCAGTGAGTACCATGTTCGTGGGCAACTTATCCTGAACTGGGGCATAGGCCCTAGCATTCTCATAGTGGATGTTCTTCCCTTGGGAGAGTTTCAAACGGTCTTCGATGAACTTGAACCGTTTCTCCAGATCAGTCAGAGGTGGAGGGGAATCTTCACCCAGCTTAGATTCGATTGCATCCATTCGGGTCATCATGAGGTTCACGGCCTCAGTGAGCTTGTTAACAGCATCTTCCATTGCTTGACGTCGGGTTTTTGGCGGCCTTTCTACAAGAAAACCCCGTACTGAGTCAATATTTAAAGTAAGAGCCCCTGCACACTTAAGGACTCGACCCCAACTTGACTCAAACAAAGACTCGACTTGAGATTGACTAAAAAAGGGTTCGACTCACGGTTTGATTTAGACATCGGTTCATTTTAGGCTCGACAAAACAACATGACTCAAACTGTCATAGCTCGATTCTAAACTGGACTCGGTGTGACTAAACCCGTGATTGGACCAACATAGTCCTTAGGTTCGAGTGAAACGCCCTAAAGGGCCTAGCTTGGACGTTTTTTGTGGACTATCCTAGACCAAAAGGTCGACCAACATGACTCAAAGCCCAAGAGGTGAGCTTGGGTGACCCAACAAGGTCGTGTTCTAGACTCTTAGAACGAAACACACCCAGCCTAACACGGCCATGACCCGGACACGACTTGACGCATTTCATGCTTGGTTGAGGTTCGAGAGGCATTTTGGATTGGTTTTGAAAAAAACGAAAGATTGATTCGAAAATGAGATTTGAAATGGGCAGCATGCCGACTATAAAAGCTAATTTTGGGCCGAAAATTCTAGTCCTATTTGGGCAGCATTCCGCGTTTTTAAAACCATGCTATTTTGAAAGTAAGTTGTTCAAAATTTCGGTTTTGAAAAGGACATGGGAAATTTCGAAAAAGACTCGGGAAAACAAATTGCACATTGTCATTCTCATGTTGTAAGGATGTATGCTCCTAGACATCTCTAAGTCTCGGCAAGTCTTTTATAAGAAGGTCTATGCCCTCCATCCTTTTGCGGTCTTATAGAGCAAGGTGTCTTAAGGTAGAGTACCTAGAAGATCGTCCCCACCATCAAGAACCACGCGAGGTGAAGTGGAAGCGAGCAATGTGCAGCTTCCTAGCATAGTGGGACGTCGCCCCCCACGCATCACGAAGAAACGCTGGGACGGCCCGGGCAAGTCCTTAAGGGTTTATGCATGAATCGTAGCACTATGAGTAATGTTTTACTTTCCAACACTTTCTTTTCAAGTTTCACCTCGGAGGAAAAGACCCTAGAAACAAAGTGTAACTAGTCCTCTTTTCCCCAGCAGAGTCGCCAAACTGTGGACAAGGCCCTCGGGAACTGTGTCCGCGGGATCCACACCAGGCATAATCGACTCGAGGTTCTTTCGAATCGAATTAAGACATATTAGAGTCGCCACCAAGTTTTCTGGGAACTTGGAACCGTTCAAGTCAACTTTACACCTTTCATCGAAAAGCATAAAGCCAATCGACTACGAGTGATTAAAGATAAAGACTTGTACCCTATATCACTCGATTTGAATGACTCTCGTAATCCAATGGTATTTAGACGGATCCACAAACCATAGATCTTGAGTAAGGGGTGAGGGTACGTGTTGGGAAGCCCATAAGGACACCCAACCCCGCCCGTCAATAACGGCCTCTACTAAGTCAAGTATGGATTTCAAACAAGGTCATAGCTACTACGATGTATGATATGCAAACGTTGTTTTAACCCTATCATGTGACAACAATTTCTATGTCGTTTTAGATGCAACTAAACTAACTTTGTCAAAGTTGTAATTTAGCATGTGGGTTGATTGATCTAGCAACATTCAAACGAAACAAACAAGGCTTGATGGGGAATGGGGGAGCCGTTGGGATCTACCTATTACAAACCAGGCATTTCATGCCGACACAACAACAAATTAAAGATACAACTCGATCTAAATACAATTGCTACATACAACGCAATACACGACAACACACACGGCCATTTGGCCTAGAAAACCGTGCACAAGAGGGGTGACTCACGGCCTACATGACACACGGCCTTGGGTCACTCCTCGTAATGCGTGCTTTCACTTAATCTCATCGAATTAGACATAGGGCTATGCACCAAAGCATGCATTAGCATAAACCGGGCCATGTTGCTTTAAACAACATGCGGTTTACTACGCTCCTACAAGCATTGGGGAACAACCGTCTAACCAAACAAGACCAAGGTTTTTTTTGAAGAGGTTTTGACTCAATAGAAGTAAAACAAGCTCGAAAATTACAACTCGATAAACAAACTATAAATTACAAGCTACAAAACAACAAAGAACAAATGATAAACAAGGAAAGGAAAACGCAATGAGGAAGACGGGAGACACGACCCAATCACGGCCCAAACCAACGGCCACCCTCACGGCCAAGACCAGGCCAACCTAGTTCATGTATCGTTGACACCGTCTTGGGTCGTAATCGATGGTAGATTTTATCTCGAGAGGCCGTCGTCGACGAAGAAATAAAGCAACACGCGTTTTTTGACAAATCTGGACAGCAACTTTCAAACGATGATATCTCCCTCGTTTCACGAAGAAAATTCGATTTAAAAGATGTTTTGAAAACTAGAAAGAGAGGAGAACAGGGATCTTAAAGCAACCCCTGCTCGTTTTGGGTTATTAGGCACGAAAAACGAGCACAAACAGAATCGGAGACAAGAATAAATCACAAAAACAGAGTGTATAACACTCTGTTTTTCGAGGGATTTCGTGTACTCTCAAGGGCAATTTGGCTCGTAAATCTTTGTCTAATGTGTAGATGGATGTTATGTGGTTAATTAGGAACAAGAAAATCGAGTTTTGATGGAGGTTTGATAGAGGAACGAGTTGCTTTTCGAGGAGGACACACAAACAGTTCAGTTTGTGTGTCGGTTTTGTTTAGGGTTTTTGGGAGGCAATTAGGGTTTGTTTCTGAGGTTTAAAGCTTGTGGGTGATGGTAGGATGTATGGAGAACTTAGAGGAATGAATGTATGGTGAAGGGTGGGTATTTATAAGGAGTTAAAGTAGGGTAAAAGGGAGGAGAGGCAGACGGGCTCGGCTGAACATAGCTGCTGTCCAGCAGCTTTTGGGGGGTTTTCTAGGGTTCGTTTGGGGGTTTTTCTTGGTGATTAAGGTAAGGTAATATGGGTAGGATATTAGGGTATGGGTTAGGGTTAATGGCCACGGGTTTTGGTGGTATTTGGAGCGGGTTTTGGGCTCGGGATTGAGCTGCAAAACAGGGGGCTGCTTGGTGTTTTGCGCGGGCTGGTTGGGGGTGATTTGGGATGGGATTTGGGCCGTGGTTAAGGGGGTTCGAACTGGGTTGGATGGGTAGAGGCTTAGGTTGGTTAGTGTACTCGAGATTCGTGCCAACTCGTAAAGGAAACGGGCTCAAAAACCGAGCTAAAATCGAGCTCAAAAACGCATGTTCAAAACGAGTTCTTTTCGATTTTCAAATCGATTTTTCAAATCAATTAACACATTAAAATAAATGATTTTTCAAACCAAATATACTCACAAAATGATTTTTCAAATCAAATATTTATTTTATTTTCAATAAAATAAACTTGGGAAAATAAATTCAAAATAAAATAAATTAAATTGAAATCACTTTAAAAAGACTTTAATTTAAATATCATTTAAATTAATAAAATGAACTCACTAAAAAACATTAATTTAAATATCATTTAAAATAATAAAATGAATTCACTAAAAAACATTAATTTAAATATCATTTAAATTAATAAAATACTTCATCGACGACGCCCATTCTACATCGTAAAACGAGCTCCAAATAATGACAATGACAACTAAAGAATACATGTGTCCTATCATCATCGGGTGTTTGTCGGGTTCTCTATAAATTCCAATATCGACGGATACGGGTATCTACACATCGCCTTCTTGTGGTTCGACCCTGACTGCCACTAGCTATAGTAGTAGTTTGGACTATAAATATTATTTTTGGTGCACACAACGACATGCATCAAATTTTGGCGCCGTTGCCGGGGAGGCAATTGTTTAAAATTTTTAGTTGTTTCTATTTTTAGTCTTTCTCTTAGTTTAAGGGACATCTGTTCCTTAAACTATTCTCATATTCTACTTGCAGTTTCTTCTTATGCGCAGGTCACAGAGTGGTGAATTACTACCGTTTAATCCTGAGATTGAGAAGACTTTGCGCGAGTTGAGACGATCATCTAGAGTATTGCCGACGGAGGAAGAGCTGAGTACTCTGTCTAGTTACTACGAGAACGAGCTGTTTGAGGAGGATCCACCTTCGTCACCTATTTCTACTTCTTCAGAGAGAGATGTCACATCTCGGACATGGTCAAGAAGCGAGTATAGCTTGATCACTCGAGCCGACAGCTGAGAATCTCTATAAGGGATTCGCATTACCAGGGACGGATAGAAAATTTGAGCCGAAACCGTCCTATATCAACTTGGTTGAGAGAAACCAATTCGGGGGAGCTGCAAATGAAGATGCAGCCAAACATATGGAGACATTCATTGATTATTGCTGTTCTATACTCCCACTAACCGGTGTGACCCAGGACCAGGTGAAAGAAACTATGTTCATATTCTCTCTTCGTGATGCTGCAAGGGAGTGGTACCGAGACCTGGATCGAGCTGCTAATGGGATCACGGACTGGAATTCGTGGCCTTAGCATTCTACTAGAAATATTTCTCTGCCTCGAAGACCAATGCCATTAGAGCTCAGATCAGGAGCTTTAAACAGGGTCCTGATGAGAATTTTCATGAGGCATGAGTCCGTTTCAAGAAGCTGGTGCGAACTATTCCGCACCATGGGTTTGAGAAGTGGAGCCTATGCAATCAATTTTATAATGAGCTTTATAATGAGCCTGGATGCGGCAGCTAATGGCAGATTCCAGGAGAATGTTGGAGAAACTAAGGGGTGGAAAATTATTGATGATTTGGCCACCCACAAAGCTGAGTATGGAAATTCCAGGGGAAATCAAAGGAGAAGTGTTGAATCCCCTTCTGTAGCTGCATTAGAGGCTCTTACGGCGAGATTTGATAAGTACGAGTTGGGAGGAGCTTCAAAAGGAGGGATCTATCATGTGAATGCTGTTTCAGACGGTCCTTTCGTCTGCAAGAGATGTGGAGGAGAAGGACATGTTTCAGACAACTGCAGCATTCCCTATGAGTCATGTGCTGCTTTTCAACATTATAGGTAGACAAATACTTATTTTAAGCCGAATGTCCATCCGAACTTGAGGTGGAGTAGCCAAAATATCCCAAATCCGACTCCCCCTCCAAAGCAGCAGCAGCAGCAGCAGAATTATGTGCCCCCTCATAAGCAGCAGCAGCCATATCAAAAGCCTCCGTATGTTCCACAGCAGCAGCAGCAATCCCAAGGTTCCGAATTTGCCGAGTTGAAAAATTTGTTGCCGAAAGAGTCTCAAGCTAGAGAGACCGGGATTAAGATGTTAGAGAGCCAAATCTCTCAATTGGCTAGCAAGAGTGCAACTCGAGCTCCGGGACATTTACCGTCGCAGACGGATCAGAAGGAGACCCTTAATGCTATTACTTTGAGGACTGGGTCCACCCTTGAGGGGCCCGCTATGGTCGAGGAAGCTGCTGGAAAGGATGAGGCGGAACCAAGCAAGAAGAAGGCTGTAACGAATAATGGCAAGAAAAAGACGATCAGCAGGTATGTCAGTCGATCGATCGACATGCGATCGATCGATCGACCATCCGTGAAGTGACACACTCTGTTCTGTAGAAGTCGATCGATCGACCGACATGCATGATCGATCGTTCGAGCAAGCGCTGCTGATATTGAGTCTTTTCGTCCTCCAATGCCAAATAACTTGAGGGACCACTTGTTTCGGGGTACGACTACTCCGAAAATATTGAGGCAAGACCCAAATGCTGATGGGTGAGTCCCAGTTCCAAAGTATGACCCGATGACGATTAATGGTTCATTTTTGAGACGGTCTAAAGAAGGGTCAAGCTACAACAAGAGAAGGTAGTGGATTTTTAGCCTAAATCCACCGATGCCGGTATGAGAGACTTAGAGGAGAGGGCTAAGTTGCTTCTTTCAGCCCCCTATCCGGAGAGATTGGTGGCGACAAAGGAACAGGTATCATTTAACAAATTTGAAAATGTTATTCGCAGCTTAAACGTACAAGTTCCTTTTCTTGAATTAGTTAATCAAGTGCCTGCTTACATGAAATTTATGAAGCAACTTTTGTCTAAAAAGAAGTCACTTGAAACTGTGCAATCTGTCGCACTAACTGAGGAGTCATGTTCTTATTTGACCCACACTGCACCTCATAAGCTAGAAGACCCAGGTAGTTTTTGAGTCCCCTGTTGTATTGGCACCTTTTCTATTGAGAAGGCCTTGTGTGACCTAGGAGCCAGTATTAGTGTAATGCCCTTGAGCCTTGCTAAGAAGTTGAAATTGACTAGGTTTGTAGTTACCAACATGACAGTACAGATGGCTGATCGTTCTGCGGTCCAGCCAATAGGAGTCTTAGAATATATTCCCGTGCAAATAGGGAAGTTATTTTTCCCTGTTGACTTCTTTGTACTAGATATGCCCGAGGATGCTCACATTCCTATCATATTGGTAGACCATTTCTGCACACTGCTGGTGCAGTTATAGATGTTGGTTCAGGGACATTGACTTTTAAGGTAGGGAAACACTCCATTGTCTTTGCCCAGACAGCTAAGAAGAAAGACTCCATGTGGCCCGTCACTTGTAATACGGTTTCTGAAAAGAAATCTTATTTTGTGCTTTCTGATATGCCTGCCTCTATGCTTGTTTCTGCTATAACACCTCCGCCCCAGATTGGGAGCAAATTGGAGGAAGATTCTTCTGTTTTGGATATTGTAGGAGCTGGTTTGGGGAAGGAAGGGCCGCATGTTGCTCCAGCTGTGAAGGAGCCAATAGTTCAAAGAGGCGGCCTAGGATGTCTTAGCTATGGCACTGATGAGGAGCCAGTCAAAGTGACGGAGTCCGATTTGGACTTTGATGAGCCAGAGGAGGTCATTGCTTGGGAAGATGTTGAAGCTGTTGATCCGTTGAGCTTTGCGGATGTTGGAGTTGAGAAGAGTGTAGCTGAAGAGATGAGCACGGTAGAGGCTACCTCTTGTAGCCAGAAGCCGACTAAGTGTGCCATTCCGTGGCCGTTCTTGATCAACTTTTAGTTGATCGAATGCATTATAAAACGTTTTATTGCTTTCGTTACACTTTCTCTTTTATTGCTTTTGTGTGCGCGAGACTTCGCATTTTAATAAGTTTGCTTAGGATTTTAAACACTTTAGACTGTTACTTTGGGTTTAGCGCAATTTTGGGCGCGTTTTTATATGTATTTGCAGGTTTATAGACAATGTTGGCTCAATTTATTGAGCTAATTCGAAGAAATCAGAGCTTACAGCAGGTTTTCCAGTCGATCGACTGCCTCCTATGGTCGATCGACTGAGCTGCGACTTCCAGGAGCTTCTGTTCCTGTTCACTCTGGTCGATCGACTGGGTGATGTGGCCAATCGACCATGTTCGCTGCTGTACCTGTTTTCGATCATTCCCCTGCTGTGTTTGGTCGATTTGCGGAGTTGAGGGAGTCTTTTCCCCACTTTATTCTCCGACTCATTTCTGTTTTCTTCCGTTTCTTTATTTTACACATAATTTTGCGTTTCATAAATTGTGTTCTCGGATTACGCGCGGTATTTTGTTTCTTTTCAGGTACTTATGGTAGCACTGCTGGCTACTGAAACCTCCTAGCTCACGCTGGTTTGGGGAGGTTTCCTTTTGCTGCGCTTAAAGTCTTGTGAGTTTCCGAGTTCTTACTTCCTGTCCTTGTTTAGTTAATTTATCGCAAATTTTCGTTTTCCTTTTATTTCATTACATGATTTTGCACAATGGGGACATTGTGTGATTTGGTTTGGGGAAGGGTTTTGCGTTGCATTTCATTTGCTTGCATTCACGTTTACATTTTTGTCTTGCATTGTTGTTTATTTTCTCTTATATATACAGAAAATTCAAAAAAAAAAATGTAAAAATTTCAAAAATTCAAAAAAAAAGTCACGTTTATTTTAGCATATAGGTCGAGTCGGAACGGTAGTATTTCAATGATGACATTGCATTTTCAGCTGTTTTATGCCTAAGCCGTGCTTAATTGACATGTTATTAGTAAAATCATATGCATAGTCTCCGAGTTTTCGTTAAAATCTTGCTGAACTTGACACTTGACTTAGATTTTAGGCAAACTACAACATTTTCTGAGATTTAGAGCCTATAACTGGTGTCATTCATGACCAGTTTATCTTGGATTGTGAGTAGTTACTCCTTATGAGACATGTTACATCAATGTGCATAAATATGAACTTAATCTGCTTAATACCTGTATGCATTCGGTTTGTGGTTAGTTGACACATGTGGAAGAGGTCACCCCTTTATTCATTTTGCCCATAAGTTTCACACTGCCAAAAATAGCCTTTTGTACCGTTAACCACATCCTACATATAGCCTGCCCTTGTCAAGCTAGTAGTTTATGTTCTTGGGATTGTTACTTTATTTTTGGTAGCTAATGCTCATTTTGAGATAATGTTGGGAAGATGAAAAAGGAAGGAAAGAAAGAAGAAAAAAATAGAATTGAAAAAAAAAAAAAGAAAGATGATTCAAAAAAGGAAATAAAGAAAAAAGAAAAAAAACGCATGCTGTACTGTAGAGGGCGGTTGATCGACTGCCCATCTTGGTCGATCGACTAAAACCCGAGAAAAGAGAAAAATCAAAATCACGTGGTTGGAGTTTTGATCAGTTGGTGATTTTATTCCCATGCTTTATTATCATCATTTGAGGAATTACAATTATTTCGGAGATTGTGAGTTTTGTGCTTGCTATTAGCACCGGGTTTATTGTTGAATTTTGAGCAAGAAGTTGGATGTTGTTATAATTTGGTTCCCTTAGTTACTAGCTTGGCTTTTAACTCCGTTTTTATCCAAATTTGTCTTAGCCTCTTCTTACCCATTACCTCACATATCCATATTTACCTCGACATGTGTCATGGTCATTTGATTGGTTGGAATGCATATGTACGGTTGTAGAGATTATTTTCATATTAGACTGCAGGCATGTTCTTATAGGTCGTAGTTAGGTGAGAGTCATTACAATATTACTTCTTTCTATCTTTACATTTCTCACCCGTATTCATTGAGTAATATGAGCGACCCGTGAGAGTCCAATTTTAAAGGTCTTACAAGGTTGACGGTTCAGCAGGTTTTAACGACTTCATAACTCGTTTGCATGATTCTTATTGCTAATTGATTGTCAGTTGTTGCATTAAATTGGTTTAGGCTATTCGGTTTGCATTTCGCTCTGAGATTGAAGTCGTTCCATTAGGTTTTAGGATCGAGTCTAGTTCTTGCTTGGGGACAAGCAAGGGTTTGGTTTGGAGAAGTTTGATGCGTGTCATTTATATGATGTTTTACACCCTATCTTACACGCATTTCAGAGCTCATTTATGTAGTTTATGCTACTATTCTCCCTATTTCCGTCTACTTTCGTGTTTTTGTACATTATTGCAGAAATTTGAAGAATCCAGCGGAAATCAAGCTAAATCCGTCCCCCGAGTACCTTGCACTGCATTTGACATGAAATATTTACACAAGAAA
Source organism: Silene latifolia (assembly GCF_048544455.1). Classification (NCBI taxonomy): domain Eukaryota; kingdom Viridiplantae; phylum Streptophyta; class Magnoliopsida; order Caryophyllales; family Caryophyllaceae; genus Silene; species Silene latifolia. The sequence goes on along the minus strand of NC_133538.1, from coordinate 156,712,369 downwards.
TGAACTTGGTGCGCATTTCGAGGCCTGAAAGATAATTTTATGAAGAATTAGAAGCGGAGTACCAGCTATTCTAGTCGATCGACTGACCTCCATAGTCGATCGACCAGAGCACGACATCGAAGCTTACATTGTCAGTGATCGATCGATCGACCGGTCACAGTGGTCGATCGACCAAGCCGTTATTTTTACGTGAATTAATAGAGCGAGGATTAGGAAGCCCATTGTGTTTTAGGTTTTGAGAATACAGTTACGTGATATTTCTATATAACGTAAACTGCTCATTCAGATACATTCATTCAGTTTTTCATCATCAGTCATTAGAGTTCTTAAGATTGTTTCATTTTCAATACAATTTACTTTTGCATTCGATTTCCGGATCTTTGTTCTGCAATTCTTCTCTCCTGTTTTCATACAGTATTTCCACTGTTCCTTTAATCAGTTTTATTGCCTTTATTTCGTTCAGAGTATAGAACTGCTAGAATAGTTTCCCGGAAGCCAAATTATCGTTTTATGTTAATCATTTGTTCAGTTAATTTAAGTATGAATTCGTTTGCTTTATTTGATAATCTTATTGCTGTTTTTATCATGAGTATGAGTAGCTAAACCCCGTGTCCTAGGATGTAGGGAATCTGTATTATAGGCGGCATTAGAATAGAGAGACCTAGAATCGCGCCACGGTCGATCGACCGCACATCATGGTCGATCGACTGGCCACGTGAGATATGGTTCGTTTTAATTAATTTAATTGCTTTGTTTGACGAATCGAGTGCACGCGACTAGTTGAATGTTTAGGAATTGACCGACCCAATAAAGATCAAAATATAGGGAAGGGAGATAGCCTACCTAATTAAGACGACTAGATTAATGAGATCGAAAGATAAGTTAATTTAGCCTTTTAAATCACTTTTCAGGACAAAAGTTAGCATTAGTGATGTTAGGGACCTGTAGCGAGATCGAAAGATGCTACCTGTTGAGAATGGACCGAGAGGACTTCTTATTTTCCCGTCTCACGTGTTTGTTTTAGACCTATCTAGTATATTGCCGCCAAAACTATAGTGAACCGACCATCGTAGCACCCTTTTAATATTTGATTTCATCCGTTTATTTAGTTTAATTTTCATTTATTTGCCTTTAGTTATAGATCAGCTCAAAACAAACCCCCACACACTGTTACTTTTAGACTAAAATCAGACAACTATTAATTGCATCACCTCCTTGTGGTTCGACCCCGACTGCCACTAGCTATAGTAGTAGTTTGGACTATAAATTTTATTTTTGGTGCACACAACGACAGGCATCAGCAATTGTTAGGGTTTCCAGAGCTCTCAAAACTTTGTTGTTTCGTCCCTCTGTTCGGTGTTCATGTGTGTGGTTTATATAGGAAATGGGAATGGGGATGCTAGAGTTAGGTTATTTGCCTACCTAGGAGTTGGCTTTTGGAAGGGGTAATAGAGTTTGGTCGAAATATGGAAGGTGGAGAGGATAACTCGGTTTTGGAAAGGATGTGGAAGGAGATTATGTTTCGGTTTTGTGGAGATTGCGTTAGCTGGTTGGGATAGGGGAAATATCTTCTCTTACTTGGGGAATAAGTAAGAGAAACGAGGGAAGGGAATGGTGGTTGGGATGGGGGCTCGAAAAGGGACTCGGGAAGTCCCTGTTTTGAGGCGGCAAAACAGGGCACGGGTGCGGGTTGTGGTTGCGGATTTGGGTTCACTACGCCAAATCTGGCAATCAATAAGGAGCGTGTCACAATGGTTTAATGCATTTAATAACGACACTTAGATTTTACCGTTTTCCAAATATTGGCAGAAACCTAGACCGCGATAATGAGAATAACAGTTTCCCACGAAAACCGTTGTTATTGTAATGTGACAACGGCTACTTAACAAACCGCTATAAAAAACGTTTTTAACGGTTTCCAAAAGCTCGTTATAAAATCTCTCTTATCAACGGTTGATAGACAACCGTTACCAGTTTAAGAAAACGGCATTTCAAAAACCGTTACTAAATTAGCACCAGCAACGTTGTTTGTGGTACCCGTTGTTATGTTATAGATACGGGTTTCTTGTAACCGTTATCATTTTCAATTATGAAAGAACGGTTTTTCAATTCAACCGTTGTCACTATTTGATTAGATTTCTTAGTTTGACCACTGCATGCGAAACTTTGTCAGAACTTTAATAAATATTCAATTTGATCAATAATATTCAATTTGACCAAAATAATTCTATAAATATGTCTTCATAATGTTTTAGGTCAAAATCTAAATTATTAAACATATACTCTTTAATTTCTCTCTAAAAAAAATTTGGCTGGTGTATCGGAGCTATAATCACGTACGTATTCTTGGGTCCTAAGGTGTTCTCTGTGCACAGAATTTCATACGAAGAACAAATCAATAGTATCGCTCGTCGGTTGATGTCGTCCAAAAAACTATGGCTTGCCCCCTACAATGAGAATATGTATGTATAGTACGTGATTATTGTAATGAATCACGGTTCTATAAATTTATTATTAACATGCTTAAATGCATGTAAATGAACTAACAGTTCAATGTCCCAAATTGAATAGGAAGCATTGGGTGCTACTGGCAATCCAAGTGGAAACAAAAACAGTGTACTGGATTGAGTCTCGCGAAGGGAAACACTTTGACAATTGTGTAAGGATGATAAATGGGTAAGTTTACAACCTTCGATAAAGTCATTTGTTATTGTATGACTTGAGCCATATATATGCAAATAATAATGACATGTGTGTATATTTATGAATTAGTGTTTTTGAAGCAAAAAAAAAGATTATGTCCACTTGTAAAATATGAAAGAACACTGTTCCCAATTTTATCACGCCATTAGTAAGTGTATTCTTAATAATTACTCGTATCATTTAATTAATGTTTATGCAAGAGGTTGATTATCTAATTCAGCTGATTTGTGTGTAATTTATATAATAGTCTCCTAAAGCACCAGACGACAAACAATGCGCCTTTTACGTTTGTCAGTCCACGTGGAAGGTTATCAACGGAAAACTTTCTACCATTCCGATACGAGTTAGTGTGATTTAAAAACTATTTCAGACGTCAATTAAGTTCAATTCTGTATACTTCCATGTATTATATCTACTTTGATTATGTATATTTTGAATTGTATTTTCCACTAATACTCAACAAAGCCCCAGAATATTCGTTAGAGGACATCAACCAGATGATAATATGTGGGCCAGTTATGTTATTTCATTAGCGGAGTCTCAATAGTTTGCTCATGCTTTATGTACGTGTGTGTGTGTGTGTGTGTGTGTGTGTGTGTGTGTGTGTGTGTGTGTGTGTGTGTGTGTGTGTGTGTGTGTGTGTGTGTGTGTGTGTGTGTGTGTGTGTGTGTGGTGGGTGGGTGGGTGGGTGGGTGGGTGGGTGGGTGGGTGTGTGTGTGTGTGTGTGTGTGTGTGTGTGTGTGTGTGTGTGTGTGTATATATATATAAAGCCATTGTGTATTGGCTTCTTTTGTTTTTTTGAGGAAGTTGTGTTTTGGCTTTTGATCATCCTGTTTGTACTGTTTTGAAACTGGGTTTAATTGATCACGGGGTGTAATATTTTGATGCAGGATTGAATTTTTGCAGCTGCTACAAACGCTGCGGAAAAAATAGCATTTCAGCAGCTGCTAGAACAACCTAAAATCATTTTTTTTAAAATAATTAAAAACGACAACCGTTAAAAACAACCCGTTGCAAACAATTATTTGACAGCGATTTTATTTAGATAAATAACCATTGAAATCTTTTCCCTCCCATTCAAACCGCCAAAAATATACGATAACGAATGATAACCGTTGTCGAGCTCAAAAATTTTACAACGGTTTAATTAAGAAGAACCGTTGTCAAAGTTTCATCAATAAAAATAGATAACGGTTAAATACCATTGTCAATTGATAAATATAACAACGGTTTAGCACGCAATAAAACAGTTGTTCAATTTTAACATTTAATTAAATAAGATAACGAAATGAACGATTATCATATATAATATTTTACAACGGTTTTGGAACCACTAAACCGTTGTCAATAGTAAACTAGGACAATGGGTTTGAAACCGTTATTAATATTTAATAACGGTTTCTTAAACGTATACCCGTTGCCATAAACATATTTAACAACAGTTTTATAATGGTTCTTGAGTTGTGATAACAGTATTATAGATCCGTTATTGATGTTATATAACGGTTACGTATTTGTATACAACCGTGGTATATATTTAACAACAGTAGTTGAAATAACGGTTCTGTGTTTCTATTTAATAACGGTAATTGCATTATCTGACCGTTATTGAAAGTCTTATTTGGCGTAGTGATACGGGTTTTGGTGTGGGTTTGGGTTGGAATAGATGTTGGGTTAGTGGGCTAGGTGATGGTGTGGTTTAGGCTGGGTTAGGTGGTGGTTTGGGTGTCGCGTTTGGGCTCAAAAAACAGGGGAAGGGTTGGTTAGGTGTCGGGTTTGGTGAAGGAAAAGGAAGGGGAAGGGTGGTGGTATGGGGGTTCGAACCCGGGACCATGGGGGATGGGATGTACTAAAGCTATGCCTCGAAACTCGTGCTCAAAACCGTTCAAAAATCGAGCTTAAAACCGTCTAAAAAAACCTCGTTTAAAATCGCTTTAAAATTTAATTTCTCAAATTAAATAAAGCTATAAAATACGAAACCGTCAAATATTTCATTTCAAATAAATTCAAAATAAAAACTTTGAACAATAATTTATTTTTCAAATAAATTATAAAAGCTTTAAATTTTAAATAAACTCGAAAATATGAAAACCGATGAAATAAATTTCATTTATTTCGAAATAATTTAAATTTCATTTAAATTATAAAACCGTCAAATAACGCTTGTCCCTCATCAGAAAACGAAATCCGCTAACGAGCGATGTAAGTAAACATGTGTCCTATCATCAACGGGTGTTTTGTCGGGATTTCTGTAAATTCTAATATCGACGGATACGGATATCTACAAGTAATAAAATATTTAGTAAAATAACTTAATTTTTTTATTATTAGGTCAATATAAGCATGGTGAGTAATGAATATGAGGAAAAAATGGGGGTTATAATGTTTATTGTTGGAACTGACTGGTATTCCTAAATAGTGTGATAATAACCTATCCGAAAATGACTTGAACCTGAAACAACCCGATCCAGTGGCGGAGCCAGATATTAACCCCAGCAGGGGCGAAAAATCTCAGTAGGGGTCGAACGGGTAATGGTTTAAGGTAAACTCGAAAAAAGTTGAAAATTTTTAACTAAAACAATGAAATTTTCGACCGCCCTCGTCCCTACTAGCCCGCCTAACTCCACCACTTATCCAACCTGACCCATTTCGAACCAAATTCTTGAAATCCTGAATTGTCCCGACCCAAACCTAACCTGATTGGCTCGTTTTCCAGGTCTATCTCCGTCCCAATCATATTTTTTTTTACATTTGATTAATATATTCCTCATAGAAATTAAAAGGATAGATAAATAATGGGACGTGAGGAATGTCAAACATTTTTTTCTAAGCTAACTTATCGTGTACCTTTGAAGAAAACTTCCTTAGAAAAACTGTTGTTTAATACAGAGTATATTACTGCGTGTGTAATAGAGGTTGGACATCCCAAGAAATTTGTGCAAATCTAGATGTTAGAATGATATGGCTAGGCAAATACGCAATTATAGCAAAATTTCAACGAGAGTCGAGAAATTATTATGATGAAATAAAATGGGCATGCTTGCTCTTATAATCATAAAATACACAATGAATGGATCGTATAATAATCAATTTCAGCTTGTCATAGGAAGCAATCAGGTCATTTAACAAATTTTTTAGAATGATAAAATTTCTATGGAATTCATTTTCATTCTCGAGAGTAGTTAGTAATAAACAAAATTATGTCACTTGGATTAATTACAAAGACTTGAAACTATTATTAAGTTATTGATATAATATTTAAAATATAATGTTTAGATAATTACAGTATTAAACTCTATTTATATATTATTTTATATATAAGTTAATTTTTATTAAACATTATTTCTATGTTATTCTTTATGTTAATTTTTAATTTTATTTGAAGTGTTTTAAAAAAATTGAGCTTACAAATGTTTTATGTTGTGAATTATCATATTGAATAATGCATATAAAATTGGAGATTATGAACATATCTAAATTTTTTTTTCTATAGTGTATCGAATTTTTCATATATATAAATAAACACGAATATTAAAAAATAATCTTCTAATTCTAGTAGAAAAGTTGTAAAAAGTAATTTTAAAATAATAAGTGCACAAATATTAAAAAATAATTTTCTAATTCTAATAGGAAAATTGTAAATGATTAATTATTTCCTATTCGAATAGAAAAATTGTAAGTAATTAATTTTAAAATTTAATTAAGTGTTTTAAAAAAGTTGGAGACTACCACGTCGCTCAAAAAAAGCCTCAAATATATATTTACTAGATTTAATGCCCGTGCGATGCACGGGCCACTTGTAATATTATGTTCTATGAACAGTTACAAAATTACATTAAAAAAAATACTACAAATATTAAGGCTCACTCAAGTAAAGACTTAATTCAAACCTCACTAATATTTTTTCCGTGTATTTGTACTCGCGCAATATAAGTTTTTGTATTCTCTTGGTAAACTTAGATTGATTGTCTGCTAAACATGAATAGAATATTCTTTAGTCTTAGGCTCAACCTCTCCCTCTTAAATATAGAAAAGTCTTTTCTTGTCTTTTGAAAATCAAGCGCATGAGGTAATATATCCATTTTTTGCCCATCGAAAAGGACCATAGATGCACGGGCCTAGAAATATTAAGGCAGTCAATAAAAATAATATTGTGATATAGTAATTGCAAAATTTTAAAGTGTATTACCTAATATTCTTTTATTGTAAATAGTATAATTTTAATTGTCTTTTTTATTTAAACAACTTAAAATACTAAATTTGCATTTTATTAAAGTCTATGCCGTCTAATATTGCTTAAATTGCGTTTTTGTAATATGAGACCTCTCACGATATTTAAAAAGTGAAACTCTCTAATATTTGCTTGAAATATTAATTTTTTTTGTTCAAGTTTGAAAAAATTTGCTCGATAATATATTGTCTGATTAGTTAATAAAAGTTGACTATATGAATTACTAAAATCTAAGCTTTTTTTTTTGTTGTTGTTTTCCTACTCCATTCGTTTTCTCATATATGACATTTTGCAATTTCGAGTTAAGCCTTTGACTTATATTTTCAAAAAATATACTCCCTTCTATTCAGTCATATCTTCCCTCTTTCCTTATTGAGTTAATGAAATGGAGTTCTTTTTATAATAAGGGTTACAAGTAAATAAAAAAAAATCACAAACAACGAAATTAAAGAAGAAAATAAATATTAAACATTGACATAACATAAATTTGATTAATACGGACTAAATGGCATGGAAAGGTTCTCACTCCATGGTTCTTACTCCATGCAAGGACTTGCAATGTATGAAAAAGAACACTAAAACTTGGGAGAGACGGTCTCCCACTAAGTTATTGAGAGAACTTTTATTTGTATTTCGTACCATTTTTATTGTTGATCGTGATATAGTAATTTTGTACCTATATACATAATAAATGTACCCATTTTATCATTAATTATGATTTTGTACCTATTTTATACTTTTAGTACCACTTTTTCTTAAAATTGTACAATGATCTCTCAATAAAGCTTATTAAGAGACCGTCTCTCAGAAGACCTACTCAAAAAAATGACATGGCTACAATTTTAAGACTGTAAAAAAAATACAGAGTAGTGATTAATATGGACTATGCAATATATAGTATTTTTTCAAGCACAAAAGATGCCACTTTAAAGAAAAAAAGATACATGGCAGTACGTAAAAGTACGATGCACTATCAACTTTGTTACCAAGTAAGAGCTGTTTGTTCATCAATTGTAGCAACTATAATGCATGCAATCACCAATTTGGAGGTAAGAGAATATATGGTGGATTGTAATGTGGAATCATATATACACACAAATAGACATCATGTAGTAGTCGATAAAGATTATAGTCAAAGTAAAACTCATATAACTTTACGTAATTCGTAAAAATTGAAAATCCAAACATCGCTCGAAAAATAAAAATAAATAAATAATAAATATTTCTGAAGAGTCTATTGATCCAAAAATACTCAAGAGGGGGGGGGGGGTGAATTGAGGATTTAAAACTTTTTAAAGCTTTTTCGAATGTGCGTATGTAATTGATTATTTAAAGTTTATTGGTTAAACTTTAACTAATCAACTAACGATAGTAAGCAAAATAAACGAAACAAACGAAAGAAGAAGAGACACACGGATTTTTGATGTGGTTCAGTTTCACAAGTCGAAACCTACGTCCACTATTCTCGATTAATAAATTTAGTACCTTTCTACGGATTACAAATTTACTAACCCAACTCGTACAACTAACTCTAGCTGTAACTCAATGAGTACCGTTAAATACTCGAGTGACTAACTTACGCTAATAAGAAAGCACTAATGATTCTAACAAAGGTTCACGTTAATGAACAAGTTAAGAAATCAATCTAAGCACTATTAGCTTATAACGATAAACGAAGAACAAGTATGCGAGTTTTATAACACACGACCTTTCAAAATTGCAAATCGGTTTTTATGCTTAAAACACACGGTTTGCTTTTTAAATATGAAAACAATTTTTATGCTTGAGGTCTCTATCTTAGATGTTGTAAATAGCAAAGAATTTATAGGCAAGGAAGAGATAGGCTACACGGTTTCTATACGAACCCTAATAGCCGAAATAATAAAATATAATTACAAATTATATCTTCTTATTATCTCTTTCCTAAAAGCCTTAAAAGATAATAAAGAATATTCTAAAAGATAGAATATAATCTTTCTAAATATTATCTTTACTATAAATTCTAAGATTATGATAAGATTTCCTAAAACAAGAATATCTATTACCATAAAGAATATATTATGTAAGATATATAGATATGTAAAGATCTTTATTATAGAATAAAATCTTTACCTAATATCTCCAAGGTAGCACGGCATATCACGGCTCATATGCTCGTGAATCACGCAAACCCTAATCTTAATATAATTAGAATTTAGGTTTCAAAGAGAGACTATATGGAAACCCTAATTAGTAGTAAAGTCCAACTCATAAGTTGATCCATCATAACCACCAATTAACGCTTATCATAGAACCGAACTCCTCACTAAACCGGGCTTTATAAAATAAATACTTTTATTAAAACATTTAAGATAAACTTTAAACAATAATAAAATGATTTTCGAAAAGTTTATTAGTCGTGTATAAAAACTCAGCACTTCAATGTTATAGTAGAAGAGCTATAACATTGAGCTCTTTAACTAATAAGGTTATAGCTGCAAAGCTATAACTTTACTAATCAAGAACCTCATTCTTGATTACCATTATGAGATAATCACCTATACTATTCTAATATTTAAGAAGATCTTCGAGTATAGGCTACGTTATCATCCAAGCTTGATAAATCTTTAGACGAACTTCGTCTTCACATGATACTTGAATGAATCTTGAAATTGCTTGATCTTTGAACGAAGGCTTGAACTTCTTATGCAATTGTCACAATCCTCTTTGTTGCTTGTAATAAATTAGTCCTAAGATACTTAACAAACGATTACACGCAACGAGTATATAAAATACAAAACACCTTGACATCATCAAAACATAAACATATAAGCTATATGGTCCAACAAATTCCCCCTTTTTGATGATGGCAAGTCTCCTAAAATTGTGACTAATTAAAAAGTTCCCCCTCAATTTAATACCGTGATCTTGATAATAAAGATTAACGCAAGATCAAGACAAGTTTTCAGAAATCGAAACTTAAGGACTTTAAGAGACAATTGGTCTTGACAAGGAGCAAGCTTAGGTAGATGCTTACCATAGACGTTCTTTCCCCCTCTTGACATCATCGAAAAGTTAAGAACAAATTAAAAATGACTAGAATAATATAGGACGAGACAAGAGATAAAAACGTCATAAGAAATAATAATGACACGCAAAACTAGAAGCATCCAAAAGATAATTAGCATACAAACTAAGAATTAAACATGTTTAAAGCCAAAGTGGGCCGAATGAACACATGTCTAATAGAACACTTGGGCCATAACCTCAAGTGCATTGCCAAAATGGGCCGAATAAGAGTTTGTTTAACACATCATTAAAACAAAAGAAAAGCTAATTAAGGTAAGAGCTAATGAGGGTAGGACGAGAGGAAATTAGATGTTGCGGGTCTTATACGGGTTCACGTAGTCGGGTCTAGTACGGTGCTCCAAAGCATCCAGACGGTCGAACGAGCTCCGAACCAACTGTGAAAGAGTACCAATGCTCCTTTCAAAATTAAGCACCTTCAAGGAAAGAGCCTTTGTATCTTCCAACGTGAGAGCTTGATCACCTGCCATCGCTTTCCTGTGCATCACCAAAGCACCACCCTGACTCGTAAGGAAAGTGAGACGATCACCGTGTGGGAACACTTCCCCACGAATATCCTTCAATTCCCTTTCAAAACCCGCTAACCTCTTGTCTACATCCTCCATCCACGAGTACACCCGACTAGCATCCAAACCCGAGTCTAAAGACCGAGATGGTCCAACCCGTGACAATGCCGTAGCCAAACTAGCCGAATGCTCCTCGAATTTCTCCATTAAACCACTCATAAACCCCTCCAACTTTGACTCCATAGCTCCTAAACCCGAATCCACCGGGGCTTTCTCAACATCCTTTGCAAGAATCAACTCGGGTCCATCAACAACAAGACCCATGAGCTTGATCAATTTGTCACACATACAATCCCGAGCACTAACACCGTAACTGTCAGGCCCTACTACTCTCTTAATTTCCAACAAACGGGATATCCACATACCGTACGGCAAATCAATTGTAGTGCTCAACTTATCCTTAGTGACTGTAAGACTAGTCTGAATGGTACGATGCAAAACGACACTACCCAAATTCACCTTTTGACCTTCCAACCAAGAATAAACCATTATTGCTTCATAACTTGACACCTTATCACGGCCTCCTCTCCTCGGCACCACTGTGTTCCACAAAAATTTAAGAGAGGAACTTGATCTTAGCCGAGAGAGGCCGAACCACGATATTGACACCCTCCGTCATCTCCTCAAAATACTTCTTCACTAACAACTCCTTTTCACTCACAACATTAGACCACTCAAGACTCGGATTTAATTCGATTCCTTCATCGGGAACCAAAAAAGCAGAGCAAAAATCCGAAACAGAGACGGTAACATCGACTCCATTAACAACCGCATGCAAGACACCTTTCTTGATTGACACACTAGCAAAGAATTGTACCACCTCAACCGGATATATAGGACCCGAAAACTGACTAATGTGACTCCACCCTTGAAAATCAAGAAAATTAACAAAGAAAGCAAGAGCGGGTACACTAACCAACCAAGATTTCGGATAGTACCGACCACCATGAATGGAATACCTCAAAACTCGATTAACTAAGATGCTTTCATCATGAGTAAGCCGAACACGATTCAACCCTTCCTTTGTCGCGGCTTTCGAAGCATCCCTAAGCAGAGTACGAGCAACACCATTCCGAACTATCACCTCGGGTTCCTCCACAATAGCTTCTCTATCATCAACAACAACTTTATTTTTACCCTTGAAAAGACGGCGTCTTTTGCTTTCGGATACCGATTCATCCCGACTACGAAACAGGGGCGAGTTTGAGTTTGGTTGTGGTGAAGGATGATTCATGGAATGAGGATCATGTGGTGGTAAAGGTGATGTTTGTTTAGGAAAGGGACGGTTTTGGTTGTGACGGGTTGAGGATCGGGTGTTTTTTGCATGAGATGGATGCATGATGATGATGGTGATTTGTTGAAAAAGGGGATGATGGTGATGGTTTGAGTAAAAGAGAGGAGATGTAATGATGGTAAAAACTTGGAAGAATAAAGGTAGGCAAGTGGGGGATGGGTGGACGGGTAACACGCAAGGGTAGATATAGGTGTAGGTTTTAGGGTTAACAAGTGGAGGTGAAATATGGTAAGTGTCTTTAATTAGGAATAGGAAAGTGATAAGTATGGAAATTTATGGTGATAAGACATGAATTAGGAAGTTGGTTTGATATAGGAAATTTGAGCCGTGTACTTGGGAGCTTTATTTGAGAGATTTTTGTGTTTTGGAAAGATAAAAAGAATATGGTGTGTTTTATTTATTGTGATAAGAATAAGTTTGTATAGCAATTAAATTCTAAATAACAAATAGAATCTTATGATAAAAATATTCCTATAACGAAATTATTCATGAAACGCAATATACGGACACAGTCATTCAATCTTAAATAACTAGTCAGTCATAAAAAGATTGAACAGATATAGAAACTTAGGTACCACTAATTAAACCAATTTCCAACCGTAAAGTCTCAAATCGTTCTCTAGCTAATGATGTTGTCAAAATGTCTACCCATTGTTTTTCAGTACTACAAAATTCAAGTTTTATATTCCCCTTCTCAACATGGTCTCTAATAAAATGGTGTCTTATTTCAATGTGTTTGGTACGTGAATGTTGTGCGGGATTTTTAGAAATAATTATCGCACTAGTATTATCACATAAAATAGGAATACATCCTACGTCAACACCATAATCACGTAATTGTTGCTTAAGCCATAAAAGTTGAGTACATACGATCCTGCAGACAATGTATTAAAGCCAGCAGTGATTGAGAGAGCAACCGAATTTTGTTTCTTCGAACCCCACGTGATGATACACGGTCCGACAAACGTGGCGACACCCGACGTGCTTTTTCTGTCTAGAGAACATCCTGCGTAGTCGGCATCAGAATAACCGACTAGATCAAAATTGCACTCCATTGGATACCATAGGTATAAGTTGGCGTTCAATTAAATAACGTAAAATCCGTTTTTACGGCCGTCATATGTGATTCTTTGGGAGATGATTGATATCTCGCACAAACGCATACACTAAACATAATATCGGGTCTACTTGCGGTCAAATATAACTTGTTGACCCAATCATCCCATGTAAGTAGTTTCATCAATCTGATTTACCGTTTTCATCCAATGTCAATTTCTTGTTCTCGACCATTGGAGTAGGCATAGCGTGTGAATTTTCCATTCCGAATTTCCAAATCAATTCTTTGATATATTTCTGTTGTTGGATCTTAATGCCTTCATCTGTTTGTTGTATTTGCAAGCCTAGGAAGAATTTCAATTCTCCCATCATACTCATCTCGAATTCGAAAGTCATCAGTTCAGAAAAATATTTGCATAGGCTTCGGTTGGTCGATCCAAAGATGATATCATCGACGTATATTTGAACAACCAAAAAGTCCGAACCCTCCATCTTTAGAAATAGGGTTTTGTCGACGGATCCTCTACTAAATCCACTGTCAAGTAAAAACTTGGACAATCTGTCGTACCAAGCCCTAGGTGCTTGCTTTAATCCGTATAGGGCTTTATCTAATTTGAAAACATGATCCTCAAATTTGATATTCTTAAAACCACGAGGTTGTTCAACGAAGACTTCCTCTTGTAAATATCCATTCAAGAATGTCGTCTTGACGTCCATCTGGAAGAGCTTCATTCCCTTGTGTGCGGCGAATGCTATCAGAAGTCTAATAGCTTCAAGACGAGCAACTGGTGCGAAAGTCTCGTCATAGTCTATTCCTTCTTGTTGATTATATCCTTGGACCACCAATCTTGCTTTGTTTCTGACAATGACTCCGGCATCATCTAATTTGTTCCTGAAGACCCACCGAGTTCCAATGACTGTACGATCTTTTGGTCTAGGAACTAAATGCCAAACCTTGTTTCTTTCGAACTGTTGAAGCTCTTCTTTCATAGCTATAATCCAATCTGATTCAGCGAGAGCTTCATTGATATTCTTTGGTTCTATCATGGATAGAAAAGAGTAGAAAGAGCAGAAGTTGTTCAAGGAACGTCTTGTTTGAACACCCTTCTTAATATTCACAAGAATATTATCCATGGGGTGTGAGTTCTTGTATTTCCACTTCGTCGAAGTGCTTGGTTCTTCATCGTTATTTGAGCTTGACCCGACTCCATTTGGTTCGGAATTAGAGGAAGTTCCCCCTGAATCCAATCCGGGTGTTGTGTTTGAGCCGATTATAACCTCGGACTCTACACCTTGATTTGGATTCAATGTTACAGTAACATCATTTATAACATTGGTTTGGGAGTTTTTGTCTTGAGTCAATGTTATAGTATCATCACCTATAACTTTGCCTTTTTCCTTTTTATCTTTTGAGGAACGATCAAGTTCATCGTTTATTCCCTCAATCTCATTATCCTCTAATTCCAAATCCGGGGGATCGTCTCTTGAGAGACGAAAGTCCGGTTCATCCAAGTCTTCTTCCTCATCCTGTAAAGGCTTATCGAACACGTTATCTTCATCAAAGATAACATGGACACTTTCTTCAATACAGAGAGTTCTCTTATTGAAGACTTTGTAAGCCTTGCTATGATCTGAATATCCTATAAAGATCGCCTCATCACTCCTAAGGTCGAATTTGCTTAAACGGTTCTTACCGTTATTATGTACAAAACATTTACTCCCGAAACACCGAAGATGGGAGATATTAGGTTTTCGACCTCTAAGGAGTTCGTAGGGGGTTTTCTTGAGGATAGGTCAGATCATAGCACGATTATGGATGTAGCAAGAAGTACTTATGGCTTCAGCCCAAAAGTTACAAGGTAGACCACTACACAAGAGCATTGTCCGTGCCATATCTTCTAAGGTTCTATTCATACGTTCAACGACACCGTTTTGTTGAGGAGTTCTTGGTGCAGAAAAGTTATGCCCTACACCATTAACTCTATAGTATTCTATATAGGTTTGGTTGTCAAATTCGGTGCCATGATCCGTACGAATAGATACAAGATTAGTCTTATATTTGTTTTGAACACGCTTCATAAGACAATCAAATTCATCAAAGGTTTCGTCTTTTGAATGAATAAAGATAGGCCATACATACCTTGAGTAGTCATCTACAAGAACAAAGACGTACCTGGATCCTCCTCTACTCCTTACCTTCATAGGTCCACATAAATCCATGTGCACTAGTTCCAAGGCTTGATTTGTGCTCACTACTCTTTTAGGTTTGAACGATTATTTTACTGGTTTACATCTTGCACATGTGTCACACATCTTTTCTTGGTCGAACTTGATCTTAGGCAACCCCTCAACCAAGTCCCACTTCTTGAGTTTATTCAATGTTAGTGAGCTGATGTGACCAAACCGTTTATGCCACAAGCAAGGATCATCAAATGTAACTTTCATGCATGAAAAAGAGTTAGTAGGCACAGCATTTAAGTCTACCATATACACATTCCTTTTTCGGTGGCCTTCAAGAATAACGTTGCTAGTTCCTTCAATAATAATGCGATAACTATTAGTATGAAAAACTACTTTGTTACCTTTGTCGCATAGTTGAGATATGCTTAGCAAATTGTGTTTTAGACCATCCACGAGGTAAACGTCACTGATTGCGTGAGATTTAGAAATTCCGATTTTGCCAACACCAATAACCTTTCCCTTTTTGTTATCCCCGAACGTCACTTTTCCTCTGTTGAAGGGCTTAAGTGAAAGAAACAGATTCTTATCTCCGGTCATGTATCTTGAACATCCACTGTCAAGATACCATTGATTGTTTTCTCTCACTTCTTCCTGCAGAAAGGATTAGATACAGTTTTTAGGTACCCAAGCTAAGTTGGGTCCCTTATGATTAGTTACTCTATAAACTAGTTTCTTTCGAATCCACACTTGTCTAATAATCGTTTTTCTACCCCTTGGTTTATTCGACTTGGGAGGAGTTCTGGGGTTAGGGTTTTCTCTAGGTCTAGGGATTTCTCTAGGTCTCTCTTGACTATTTGCCTTGTGAATAGGTTTACTGGGTTGAGATCTACAAGGGCTTTGTGAAGTGCTAGGTTTCTTAGAGTAGTCAAAGGCCATGTCATATAACCAACGAAATTTAGTGTTCCTTTCTTCGTTAGGTTCGTTAGTGGGAGTTTCCTTGTCCTCGACAACTGTGTCAACAGTTTTGGCATGTTCGGCATTTTTTCGTAAATCATGAGCCTTTTTAACACAGTTGATTTGGATATGACCCGCATGACCACAGTAATTGCAAATCAAATATTCAGGAAGATCAGCATACTTCCTTTTTCTAAAATCAAAATCAGAAGGTGTTGAGTTGCATTTAAAGTGATCTCTACGGCTGTAGCACTCATGTCCTAACCCCATCTTCATATTATTGTCAGATTATTCGGTTAGGAAGTTTAGGACTTTTGTGCTACCTTCCCACTTGTCATGGACCTTTCTAGCGTGTAGAAGAAGGTCTTTTAGGGTTTTAATTTCCTCTTGACATTTCGTGTGATCTACATCATTGTCCTTTTTAAAGTTATCACGAAAGTCTTGGAATCGTTTATTAAGAATGAACACAACATCGGTGTGGTGTTTCTTAACATTAATCATATCGGTCTTAGATTCTTTCAATTGCTTTGAAAGAGAATCTATCTCTTTCTTTTGGTCTAAGATCACTTCTTCATTAGATGTGACCTTAGTTTCCAAAAGTTCTTTGACTTTTCTAAGTTCTAAAGTTATAGCTTCATTAGCTATAACTTTGGCTTGAAGGTGCTTGATGTTAAGCTTTAGGTTGGAAGTTATAGCTTCATTAGCTATAACTTTGGACTCTAATTCCTTCTTTTCAGCCATAGTAGAATCTAACGTTGTAGCTTTCTCCGCTATAACTTTAGATTTCAACTTCTTAGCTTTAGTCTTGAGAGTATGATTCTCTTCTGCGATTTCGAGAATCTGTTCCTTTAGATCTTTCAATTCCAAATCCTGTTCGTGACACTTATCAAGAGATTGTTCAAAGAATTCAATTAAGGCACTTTTAGACAGTTTTCTAACACGTTTCTTAAGCTCAAGATAACTTACCTCTTCAACATCGTCTTCATCTGATTCTCCCAGAAAGCAATAGTTTGAATGAGAATTTGTGCTTTCATCATCACTGTCGAAGATTAGGTCAAGACTCACTGTAACACCCCCATTTATTTAAGGGCCTGGACTAGGACTCCTCAGATAAAGAAGGGTGTTACCATCTCGGAAACCCGAGGCAGTAGATAACAAAGGAAAAATAAACAGTACTTTAAATAGAAAGTTATAAATGTTTACAACCCAAATGGAACATGTCTCAAAACTGAAAATAAGTCTGATAGCTAAACTGAAATAAAAATAGGCTAGCTCTAAGTCAGGTGATCCATGCTCGCTCCCCTGCCAGCTCTGTATGTCTCAACAACCTGTCAATCTGCTCCCCAGTAAATGGATCATCACAGGCGTACACGAATACACAGGGTCACCCGCGAGGTTGAGTAGGTAATACGATATAATAAAGAATGCAATGATATGATCCTCCAATCTCAACTCCATCACACACATCCCCGAACGCCTTGACCATACCGATCCCGGCAGACTATATCAATCGACCATCGTCGATATATACCACTCGTAGGCGAGGACACCAGGGCAAGTCCTGCAGAACCCGCCTGGGCCTTAATTGCAATAATCTCATCTCCTCCAACTCCAACTCCGATGCAAATGCAATGTATGAAACGTATGAAACAATAATGCTCAACAAGATAAATAAGATAATCAGATTTGTCATATAATCACCGAACATTCCAACTCTTTATAATCGTAAGAACTCAATCAGTGTATTCCCCTACCTCAGTACTGTAGTCAAATAGTCGGTGCTCAGTAATATTCCACAACAAACTCGCCCTCTCGATATATAGCAATAAGAATTTAATCCAGCAGCTCAGAAATACTCGACTCGGAAACCACCACCTAATATTAATAGCATACGATTATTAAACCGACAAGAAACTTAACCCATTTTATCAATTAATCATGCACCTAAACAAGACTCATCATAACTCAATAGAAACCTTAACTTATAGTGCAAATTCGACTTTTCTTATTTTCCAGAACCGGACAGACTTGCTATAAAATACATAACTAATTCTAGGAAAATTAAATCGATGCGAGGCCAATTGGGTTGGAACGATAACACTCTAATCTACAGTTCTTATCTCATATACTTTTCCCAAATCCAAACATATCGATGGTTTCCAGACTGATTTCCAAAGGCTGCCATAATTCGTCGCATAAAAAGTAAAGACTCATAAAACGAGTTTGACAAAAGATTTTTAAGTAAAACCAACGCCTAACTCATCTAAACTCTTTAAATTAAATATATGAAAAACACCCAGCACCAATTCAATATCTAAATTATGTTTTAGAAGTAATCTTTTAGCCTCTACTGATTCGCGGACTTTTTAGATAGACGTTCACAAATACTTTATTCAGGAAAAACTACACGGTGAAATGCTACCGAATTTCACAGGCATAAACTAGGCTTGGAATAAACATGAGTCTCTTCTTTAACTTTTTGCATCCGACGAATTTAAGATAGGTAAAACACTCAAATAACACAGACCAACGAATCTGTAAATTGCTGTAACTATTTTATTCATTTATCTCATACAATTTATAATCAAAACCCCCAAACCAATTTCTAGGGTTACAAAAATTATTCCAACACTACTATAATTATGCTAATAATTGAATAAAGAGGTAATAGGATAGTCTACTTACGAAATAGGATGAGAATAGGCTGAGAAATCGCCTCGCAATGCCTCACGAGTTCTTCACACACGGCTCCCTCTTCTCTCTTTTCTCTCTTTTCTCATGGTTAAAGTGAATATGGTGATAGGGAGATTAGGGTTTGGTTAGATGAGTTATACGTATAGAATAGGTGCTATTAAGACGATACGGGCCTAGCCTAGTTAGATTAATTAAAACCCGAGTCACATAGTTACGCGAGTCACAAATACACTACACGACCCAGCTGGTAACTCGGCCTAATATAATATCATATTAAAATACCGGGTATTACAGTCTACCTTCCTTAAAAGAAACTTCGTCCCGAAGTTTACCCTCTCCTGCCAACCAACGCAAACGAATTATGAAACGCATATACAAAAGTATGTAAGGCACCCACCAAATTGAATATTAAACGCAGTATTACATTCCACCCTCCTTAAAATAAACTTCGTCCCCGAAGTTTAACCATAACAGAAACACATCATGTAACACTCCAACATAACCCACACAACGCATAACCAATATAGCCAAACTGAGAAATCACACATGAAAGTATAAAGATTTTACAATCCTACCCTCCTTAAACATGGTTACGTCCCCGTAACCTTCATTATTATAACAAAAGTTCTCAAACCATCGCTAACAACTGAATGAGGATAAACGATTCACAACTCACGCTCAAGTTAACTAATCCCTACTAAAGACAATCAATATACAAGCTCTCTCAAGGAAGCTACGATTCATTGCTACAAAGACATCGCCACGGATCGGAGCAAAAGCCACGTTGAATAACTTAAGACATTTCAGTATTAATCTAGACACTCTTCATATCAATCAATACATGCAATAACATTCACAGGATCTGCTTGTCAATCTAATTTATACCTTACTACTCAGGTTACAAAGATGAAGATTCCTAGGTGCTCACATATGGTACATGTCAAATAACATCATTTCATCAAGGTTACTAAGCAAGATCACTAACGTAACATACCACGATAATCCTATCCGGCGTATTCTCGTGGCAGCATATCTTCCAAGAAATATTGGTAACATTTATTCACGTGAATAATCAAATTATGAATGGAACAATGCTTTACAAGGTTACCAGTAAAAATCATTAGTAATTATTCATTTCACTAATCATTGTAATCTCATACCTTAGAAACATAGGGAATCAATCAACATAAGAAAAGAATTAGGGTCAAAACTTAATAAATCGATTTATGAAAATTTGTAACCTAATAGGTCCGATCGACTTCCTTTACATAACCGCATGATTTAGGTCAAGACAGTAATCACCAATAAAATGAAGACAACCGGTTTAAAGTACTTATCATCCTAGAAATATTTTTAATCCTCATAACAAAGGGTTTGGGATTTATTCACGAATGACGAATGCACATTGATTGGCAAATTTTACAAACTTATTGGTCGAGTCAATCAAGCGAGTAAACAGCGATATTGGAAAGTTAACATACAAGACTATCATACATAAAATTTTGTTCTTGGTGTTAAATAAATTTAAACTGCACCCAACACAATGACATAAAAGATTAAATGTATTTAACTACACCAATTTTACAAATATTCATTACATATCATGCTAATATCAACATACCATGTTAACACATAACTCACTTAAATCACCACATTACATTTCCCGTTTTGACATTCGTAACTAACCACAACCCACCAATTCACTACATGAACGAACAACATGACTAAATTAACCCACTATTTGTGACTCCGTTCTAGCTTCATTCCTCCAGACTAGCAAATATCATGAAACCATACAACCAGACACATTTGGAAATCTCATTCAATTTATACGCACACGACAAAATTTAACTTCATTTTCAAAACTTTTACTTTCATACTGGACGGTGAATAACTTTCTTAACATAAATCTTATAACAAAGCCGTCCATAGAATCCATTTACTGACTTACTACGAAACTCAAAATCGATAAACTTAATTCAATTCCTTCAAACAATACAATCTTAGGTGTCGACTCATATTTCATAATTTACAGGTTCATCTTATTCATTTCAGTCCTATCTTTACTAATGAACGACTATTACCTCAACATCAGGATTTTAGTTGCACTTCTTTACTCGTTATATTCACGGCTAACACGACTACAAACATTTAATCGGAGACCTTTTAGATAGTGCACATTCCCTGGTGACGTCTCATCAAAGCATACGATTCGTACCATAATGTAAAGCAAGTAACTACAAATTAACTGTGTTCAATCAAAATTTTACCTCTTTATTACAGATCTATTTATCACATGTTGCATGGTCACACAAAAGTATAAGTACCAACTCAATCACATGTTAAATTTTAAAACGATTTATCACGTCATAAGAACTAGACAAGAGTCTAACCATATAGTCAATATAAGAAGATTATTAGTTTAGATCGGAGGCACATTATAAAATTCCCAGTTAAACTCCTTACGGAACCATCGACTGTGCGTCATGAGTAATTAACTTAATAAAGTAGAAGTCAAACAACTGAAATTCCAATTGAGTATTAATAGTTATATTACACATACTTGCTTAATACAACTTAGTTCTTTGTTGCTTCACGGTATCTTATAACGATCACAATTATCAATTCGAAACATGGTATACTATTGGTATACAAATTAATCAGTTTGACTCGTGACTCACGGTTTGCTCTTCTCTACACTCTATTTTCACTGTCCATGTCAAACATTTTATCAAATAAATCCAAGATTAACATTCCTCATTACTTCATATAAATTTATAACCAACCAAGCTGCTTTAACATCCACATCACAATTGATAAGTTTCGAGGTCTCTAAACTAGTTAAACATCCTTAATATACACAAAATGAAGTTATCTCTCGGGATTAATTATGCATACTCATATTTAATAATCACACTAATCAGAATAGCTACTACCTTTAGACCAGAACCCAACACCTTGAGCCAACAAACATCCAAACATTTTTCATCATTTCAAATATCAAGCTTTATTCTTAAACTCTGAAATTCATTATTAGGTGATATCTAATCCTTACCGGGAACTATCCTGCATTTAATGTGCCACATCTTAAGCATACAATTTAAGTAATATATTAACAACGAAACATCACACATTCACTCAATCTTACACCATATGCCAATTCATGTCCTCCTTAAAACATGGTTACATCACATAATTCATATTTGATTAAACTTTTATATGAAACTCACATAACTTACAATTTCAACAATCAAACATCATGCAACAACTTTCAAAATTCATAACAAAATAACCGCTTAGCTATTTCGTGAGCTATTATCGTTTTTAGGAAATATAATGAATTAACTAATCATAGGAATGAGAATCAATTGCAAAGTTTAAGGAATTTATTTATAACAAATTTTACAACTCAGTTGGTCGGAGCAAAAACTTTACAGCAATTAGACAGAAAATTGGGCAACTTGCAAAAATCACTATTAAATAACGACTCGTTAAGATTTTACGTGGTTTATCATTTTGAAAACGCGAATAAATATTCTAAACAGTAGAGTTGGAATTATGCATATACAATAAACACGTTTTAAATGGTTTCTTTCTCAAAAACATGGGTCGAAACAGAACTGTGCAATAACAATCTGACCACTATCAACTAAAATATTTATTTCTCTCAAAATATAATTCATATTAGCATGAAACAAAAAGCATTGAAAAGCTAAATCAGAATGTTATCACACATAAAATTTTCACCATCATATAGAGAACACATTTTAGATGGCAGCCTGTACAAACAAGGTAACATTCTGGAATTTATTAAATTTTTTTTTTTTTTTTTTTTGGTTCCTTTAAATTACTTCACATTATCACACAACCATTCTTCCTCCAACACATGTTACATATCATTTGAAGCATAGAAATCACGTTGCACCATATACATATAATTGCCATCTAGAAAACGGTAAAGATTGCGAAACCGAAAATAAAATCAACTAAATAACTCAATAATCATGTATGTATAGACAATGCATTAGTTTCTCATCGTAACAATCACAACTTATTTAAATATGAAAATATATCCTAGAAATCACTAAGGTGTCACTTATTGAATACTAACCTTATAACTAAATTAAATGTATATAATTAGACGTAAAAAAAATTGGCATGAAATTTTCAACACACAACTATATAACATTCATGGCTTAGGGCAACTCATTCCACATACCACTAGACATGGATTGCTAAGGCAATTAGTAAAATAATAACAATCATAAATCTCAAAATTCGATCACATTTGCCTAGTAAGCAAAACAGTAAACTCTTGCAAAGAATAAGACATTCAACAAGAAGTATATACACACTTAGAATAACAGCAAAACAATTATCAACGGACACGACACCCATTTCGGTCTACTAGCTTTACACATAGGACTTAACTTGATTCTTCATCCTGTAACAACATAGCCTGGTTGGCTCTACTAACCATTCCAGTCAATCAGGGTCATATCCCTCCTACATCTAACCTCTTAGGTAGCTATAGCTTATGGTGCCTCTATGATCAACTCATTAAACATATCACTATAATATATTTCTACCTAAGGGTTCAAGGATCAGAAAGCCGCATGCATATCATCATATAATTCATAATTCACAACTCATGTCATCCATACACTAAAATTTCACTCAATTATTCAAATAAGTCAGCATGCCAATATCAACCATATTCTTTCATTGCACATGTTTAACCATGTATCACATCATTACTTACCTCATTCCGCTCCTGCAAAACTGTTAGTATAATATAGGCAAGGTCTGATCCTTTATTTTGTTACTACCCACTCTCTGCATCACTCAAGGTTTACCAGGTTAGACTGAAAGGGCCGGTGGCTTGGTTTGAGGGGCCCTAACTCATTCCAATCCTGGGGCTCCTAACAGATTTACTAGCCCGGGTTCATTTTATTTGACTCTTCCTATGTTCATTATTTTTGTTCATTTGTTTTTAGGCCTGAGGATCGTTCGCTCTGATACCACTTTGTAACACCCCCATTTATTTAAGGGCCTGGACTAGGACTCCTCAGATAAAGAAGGGTGTTACCATCTCAAAAAAACCCGAGGCAAGTAGATAACAAAGGAAAAATAAAAAAGATTACTTTAAATAGAAAGTTATAAATGTTTACAACCCAAATGGAACATGTCTCAAAACTCGAAAATAAGTCGATAGCTAAACCGAAATAAAAATGGGCTAGCTCTAAGTCGGGTGATCCATGCTCGCTCCCCGCCCAAAGATGTATGTCTCAACAACTGTCAATCGCTCCTCCCCAAGTAAATGGATCATCACAGGCGTACACGAATACACATGGTCAACCGCGAGGTTGAGTAGGTAATACGATATAATAAAGATAGCAATGATATGATCCTCCAATCTCAACTCCATCACACACATCCCGAACGCCCAAACCATACCGATCCCGACAGACTATATCAATCGACCGTCGTCGATATACCGATATACCGGCTAGTAGTTGAGGACACCAGGGCAAGTTCTCGCGAACCCGCCCGGGCCTTAATCGCAATAATCTCATCTCCTCCAACTCCAACTCCGATGCAAATGCAATGTATGAAACGTATGAAACAATAATGCTCAACAAGATAAATAAGATAATCGGATATGTCATATAATCATCGAACATGCCAACTCTTTATAATCGTAAGAACTCAATCAGTGTATTCCCCTACCTCGATCTTTGCAGTCAAATAGTCGGTGCTCGTAATATTCCACAACAAACTCGCCCTCTCGATATATAGCAATAAGAATTTAATCCAAAGAGCCTCGTAAATACTCGACTCGGAAATCACCACCTAATATTAATAGCATACGATTACTAAACCGACAAGAAACTTAACCCATTTTATCAATTAATCATGCACCTAAACAAGACTCATCATAACTCAATAGAAACCTTAACTTATAGTGCAAATTCGACTTTTCTTATTTTCCAGAACCGGACAGACTTGCTATAAAATACATAACTAATTCTAGGAAAATTAAATCGATGCGAGGCCAATTGGGTTGGAACCATAACACTCTAATCTACAGTTCTTATCTCATATACTTTTCCCAAATCCAAACATATCGATGGTTTCCAGACTGATTTCCAAAGGCTGCCATAATTCGTCGCATAAAAAGTAAAGACTCATAAAACGAGTTTGACAAATGATTTTTAAGTAAAACCAACGCCTAACTCATCTAAACTCTTTAAATTAAATATATGAAAAATACCCAGCACCAATTCAATATCTAAATTATGTTTTAGAAGTAATCTTTTAGCCTCTACTGATTCGCGGACTTTTTAGATAGACGTTCACAAATACTTTATTCAGGAAAAACTACACAGTGAAATGCTACCGAATTTCACAGGCATAAACTAGGCTTGGAATAAACATGAGTCTCTTCTTTAACGTTTTGCATCCGACGAATTTAAGACAGGTAAAACACTCAAATAACACAGACCAACGAATCTGTAAATTGCTGTAACTATTTTATTCATTTATCTCATACAATTTATAATCAAAACCCCCAAACCAATTTCTAGGGTTACAAAAATTATTCCAATACTACTATAATTATGCTAATAATTGAATAAAGAGGTAATAGGATAGTCTACTTACGAAATAGGATGAGAATAGGCTGAGAAATCGCCTCGCAATGCCTCACGAGTTCTTCACACACGGCTCCCTCTTCTCTCTTTTCTCTCTTTTCTCATGGTTAAAGTGAATATGGTGATAGGGAGATTAGGGTTTGGTTAGATGAGTTATATGTGTAGAATAGGTGCTATTAAGACGATACGGGCCTAGCCTAGTTAGATTAATTAAAACCCGAGTCACATAGTTACCCGAGTCACAAATACACTACATGACCCAGCTGCTAACTCGGCCTAATATAATATCATATTAAAATACCGGGTATTACAGTCTACCCTCCTTAAAAGAAACTTCGTCCCGAAGTTTACCCTCTCCTACCAACAACGCAAACGAATTATGAAACGCATATACAAAAGTATGTAAGGCACCCACCAAATTGAATATTAAACGCAGTATTACACTCACACTGCTGAGACAAAGATTGCAACTTCGTCGTCTTCAGATTACTCGTCATCTTCGGAATCAAGGTCTCCCCAACACGAAGCCATCATAACTTGCTTGAATTCTCTCTTTGTCTTCTCACGTTTCGTCTTGTCCTTTATCTTCTCCCATGTTGGACAATCTTTGATCATGTGACCAGATTCTCCACACTTGAAGCACCCTCTATTTGCGAAGGACGACTAACCTTTTTGTTGAATGACTTGTTGTTATTGTTGTTATAGGATGATTTTGTTTGTTTATTTCGAAAAATCTTATTTTTAAAACGTCGTGCAAACAAGACAGTTTCATCCTCTAGGTCAGAGTCCACTTCTTCGCTTTTTAAGGCCATACTCTTATTGCGACTTGGTTCAGTGTCGTCTTTGTTAAGAGTAATTTCATGGGCCATGAGAGCGCCAATGAGTTCTTGATAAGATAGGGTTTCAAGATCTCGTGATTCCTCCATTGCAGTGACCTTAGCACGCCACTTCTTAGTAAGGCTCCTAAGAACCTTTCTAGCAATGTCCCGCATTTAATTTCCTACCTAGGTTTTTTAATTCATTTATTATACTTGAAAACCTTGCGGACATAATATCTAGAGACTCATTAGGCTCCATGATGAATAGCTCATATTTTTGCATAATCAAATCAATTCGGTGCTTCCTAACAATGGAAGTACCTTCATAAGCTAATTCGAGCCCATCCCATATCTCCTTGGCCGTGGAACATGAAGAGAACCGATCAAACTCAGTTGAAGTCATTCCGTTTTGCAGAAGACTTATTGCTTTGGAGTTCTTTTCGGCCTTTTTGTAGTCGGCCTCGACATAGTCCTCTTCTTTCTTTTCATAGTTAGTGCCTTCCTCGGATGCCACAAGAATTTTGTGTGGTCCGTTTTGGATAACCCTCCAGCACTCCCAATCGTGTCCTTTCACATAGTGAGTCATCATGTTTTTCCACAATCCGTAATTCTTCCCATCAAAGACGGGACACTTGAGATATTTGGAATCCATTTATCACGTGATAGGCAGCGGAATATAAAACGATAAGATAAATGAAAAACAAAATAGATCAGCCTCTTTGCGGTTAGGCAATCAAGAGCACGAGGCTCTGATACCAATTGAAGAGTCTATTGATCCAAAAATACTCAAGAGGGGTGATGCGAGTCCGTTTCGTGTTCACAAATTAAGATATGGTCGTTGGGTCACGGTCGAATCAAAACACAATTTATAGCTTCACAAACAACTCTACAATTAGTAAAGAGGCAAGTAGAGGTCGGATCCCAAGGGACGGGAGTTGAAATGAGATTTCTATTGCAACTAGTGGTGTCTAAGGGGTGTCACAAATTGGGTTGATGTAGAAGGTCACTAAACTAAAATAGCAATGAAAATAAACAAGCAAGAAGAATTAAAAAGGGGTGTAAACAATTGATTAAAAGCACTAGGGTGTCATGGGATCATAGGGGAATCATGGGATATGATCATACAAACATGTTCTCAAATTATAAGCAAGCAATTATTATTGCGATGGATTAAGTTGGGTTATATCTTACAATCCTAGGAAAGTTTGGGTCCCGGAGCCGAATCGATTAGATTGTACAACACCTACAAGTCGACTTAATTTTCCCTACTCAACAACATGCATGGTCTAATGAGACTCGAGTTGGGTTATGTCTTACAAGTCTCATTGAAAAGATAGAAGATGATAGTAAATGCAAGGATTCATAGGCTTAGCATTTCATCAAATATAACATGTGCATGAGTTGAGATCAAAACAAGCAAGCAAATAAAACATGAAAGCATATTAATTTAAGCATGAATCATTCCCCATGTTGGTTTCCCCTAATCACCCATTTAACCCTAGCTAAGAGACTACTCACTCATTATCATGTTGATCATGCTAGCAAGGTTGTCAATCATACCAACAATATGAAACATGATGAATAAATGAAAGTAATTAACAATAATTAAAAAGGGATTAAGAGATTATACCTACTAATGATTCCAATAATAAAGCAAAGATAAAAGAAGTACTTGAATGCTTGATTGAGAGGTTGTCAATCTCCCAACAATAACCCAAATAATCTTCAATTACCCAAAATAAAGGATGAACAAAAGAGAGATTAAAGAACTAAAACTTGGATTAAAACTTGATTAATACTTGATTACAATATTAAAGAGAGATTTGATTGATATTAACTACACTAATTATTGATAAGAAGAACATGCTCCTCTAATTAGACTAATGGGGTATTTATAGTGGAAATTAGGGAGGATGCATTAGGGTTAACTAAGGGCTAAACTAGTAATTACACTTTTTAGATTGAGCAAGGAGGAGCCGGTATTTTTCGAGAGAAGGGCTTCTTTCTTTGTAGCTTGGAGAAGAGGAAATGGTGCAGTGCTGGAATCCGGGCGGAATAAGGTCGGGACGGGCGGAATCTGGCGTTGGAATCCGAGCGGATTCAAGGGAATCCGGTCGGATTGTGGAGGTGGAATCCGAGCGGATTCAAACAAAGCCGCACGGATTGTGCAAACGGGGACGGACGGATTGGTGACAATCCGCTCGGATTGTCACTCAGCAACATATCTTCTTCTTTTCTTCTCTTTTCTTCATAAATTCCTTGGGGATTTCCTTGGGGACTCAAGAATCCTTTCTCAACATTGCTCTTCTACTATATTATGTACAAAGGCCTTCTAATATTGTCTCTCCTTGATGCTTGGTCATTGAATTCGATCAATTTAGTCTCGTTTTGCCATGAAAATGCAAGATTCTTACTCCTTTCCTACCAAGGGATCAAAATCTCAAAGAATATGCAAAACAAAGAACTAAAGATAAGAAATGACCCAAATATGCACTAAAAAGCATGGGAACAAGGCTAATTCGGGGGCTAAATATGCGCTAATTATGGTCACATCAAATATCCCCAAACCGAACCTTTGCTCGTCCCGAGTAAAGAGGTGACAAAGACTAGGACCAATACTAACCTATCCTAATAATATAGCCGATATGAGACAATTAGCGGGTCTCACTCCGCCCCTTCAACTCACAACAAGACAACCATGAGGTAGGATGCCTTCTTGCAAGGCAAGGTGGGTCTTGCCAAAATGGCGACACATCCAAACTTTAAGCACACAAAAAACACATAATGGATGCATCTACAAAAAGAATAGCCACTTCCTCATCAAGTGGCGGAGGCACTAAAGAGGAACAAATTTAAGAGCATGTAATCCTTCACAAATACTAGTTCAACAAATTACTAAGTCTAAGAGGATGGCACTAAATCACCTCCAAATGGTGTTAAACTAGACTACTTTCGTCCTCAATTTCCAAATGCTTTCGTCAAGAGCGATTGGATGGTGGTGGAATGATGATACCTATGATGCTAGTAGCATATGACATGAGAAGTCTCGAATTCTCTACAAAAGTAAAGGTCATGGATCGTCCCAAACTCGACCAAGTGGCTTGACAAAAGGCTTTTTGGGAATGAAATGCTCAAATCTTTATTCACAACGGGTGGATATGACTAGTATTCAAAATTGTCCTCATTTTACTTTCACATTTCAAAAATTTAAGATGGGGTTTGTCCTTTCCGGGCTAGTGTCCTTTGCTTTCGCCAATCGCTTATTAGGCAACCGGTTAACCTATAGACAATAGCTTTTCGGGGTGATAGTCACTCTGTCTCTGGGCGGCCGAATTCACAACCGTATGGGGGCCCAATTCAATGGATCCCGCACCAAAGCACATCGAAGTGGTACGCCTCCATCAAAACAACTTAAATTTCTCAACTTTCAACAATTCATAACATTTGAGGTTTCCTTGCCATTACATTACTTCCACATGACAAACTTTCTTTAAAATGAGCACTTCAAGCTTATTGATAGAAAATATTTTTGGGTTGCCTTACCACAAGGTCAAACAAGGTCACCTAGACAAGTTAACCAAGTCCACATCGCATCACGGGGTTGGATAGGTGACTCACATGCAAACCCTTGACTAGGCCTTGGGTCATGGGTCAAAAGACACTAATATGACACTATCTAGGGTGTTTTACAACCATTCTAGTAGGCAAAGTCTTAAGTTGAACAAGTATTTGTAATGGCTTAGTTGCTCTTGTCAAAGTTCCTAAATAGGCATTTTTCAAAACATTTCTAACATGCAACTACATGCCATGATGCAACTAATATAAACATCCTAATGCAAGTGATTCTATCAACTAATATGACATATAAACTAAATGCAAGTCCTAAGTTCACATTGTTATACCGCATCAATCAAAATAAAGCCACATAGTCATTAACATAAAGAGGAAAAAGGAGATTGGAAAGATCATACCATGCGGTCTTCAATATCCTCATGTCTCGGATGTGGCGTAGTCAATCAATGTGAACAAGGATAGAACAAACACAATATATACAAGACAATATATACAAGACTACAAATGGAAATAAACATGTTTTTGGGTTTTCAATTTTCAAGTTTTTATGATTTTTGAAATTTTTCAATTTTTTTTGGATTTTTGAATAAGAGTTAAATGTTAGAATTCCCATCCCCACACTAATATGGGCATTGTCCTCAATGGCCAAAATGATGGAAATTATGCAAAGATGATGCATGATTTCTATACTAAATGCAATCTATACTAAGCTACACTACATGATGCATGGTTTTTGTTATGACGGAGAGGATAATTTAGATTACCTCCCGTTGTGTATGCATTAACTTCCCCAAACCGAGTGAGACACTATTGCTAATATCCAAGGATGGGTGTAGTTCATGCACACACTATGCTATGCATGAAACTAATTTGTCATTTTGGATTTTGAAAATGGGAACAATAAAATGAGAACACCTCAATGGTACCGAGGTGTGAGTCCTCTAATGGTGCTAGGACTACTCCAACAATGATCAAAATTATATTTAAAACAAAGAGAGAAATAGACAAACCATGAGAGGGTAGGAGTCTCCAAGACTTGCTAATCTTCCATCATGCTATCACCATCACTTTCCACATTAGAAGTGGCCACATTGCCACTTCCCTTGTCATTTGCTTCTTCACTTTCTTCCTCATCTTGCTCATCATCATCTTCACCATCCTTTTCTCCTTCACTTGCTTCTTCATCAATGTTATCATCAACTTCTTCATCATTACCAACAACCTCATTGTCACCCAAAACGACCCTAGATGCACCCGGAAATAGGACTTCTCTATCCGCCCAACTAGGCAAAGGACAAGATGGATCAAGTAGTCCTTGCCTAGCTAAGTGTAGGAGGGGTGGATATTGAGCCAAGTAAGCATTTTTCCGATCTTCAAAGGCTTGCTTGTGCATTGCTTGCATGAGAAGAGTCACATAATCTTTTCTAGCTTCAACTCCTTCCGGCTTGAACTCTTCATACTCAAATGGGTAAGGTGGTATGACAATGGAAGAGGAGGGAGTTTCAAGATCACCCTTTTGTTGTTGAATAATATACTCGGCCTCTTTAGAAAGGAGAAGTAGATAATTGGTCCGGTGGATGCTTAGACGACAAATCTTTGAAGGCAAGGTGAACGATCTAGCTTCACTAGTGAGCCATCCATACTTAGTGTCAAGGGGGTTATGGGCAACCCACTTGAACTTGTGTATCATAGTATGCATATCAACAAGATGACCACCTTCCTTTGCTTTTTACTTGTTATCCTTATTGAAGTTAGGATCAAAGTGCTTAGCTAGGATAGTGACTAGGCCGCCATTGACAATAACGGTTGTGCCCTTCTTCCCACAATCAATGTTAAGCCATCTATCTACCAAGAGCCTCAAAGAATTGTAAGGCTTGGTGTGTACTCTTCCAATGTTCAAAGCCGATTCAAGGAGAATAAAATCAAGTTTGGTGAAATGGTTGGTATCTTTCCTTGCAATTATGATGTTTCCCACGACCTTGTGCCATACTCTTATGCCCGGATGGTGGACCAAAAGAGCACGACTTGCATGAAAGTCCTCAAATTTCTTCCCGAAGATTGCCTCCCAAAGAGGTTCGGGGTCATACTTTCCATAATTCTTAAAATAACGTGGTTCATCACTAAGACCCAAAATTTCACTCAATTCCCTAAAGGTAATGCGTCTACTAACATTAGCTAGACGAAACTCGAGATTCTCCCTATTCTCAACTTTGGTGACTTTCAAGGAACTCAAAAATTCCAAGGTAAGGGAGGGGTATGTAAATTCCTTTGTTTCAAACAATTTCTTCAACCCCATGGCATTGAAAAAGGCTCTAGTTTGCTCAAGAACACCCAATTTTTCTAAGGTATCTTCACATATAAATTTGGTGGATTGTAATGACTTCATAGAAAACTTGACAAAGGTATTTCTATGGGTATCGGAAATAAAAGTTACCTCCGGATAATGCAAAAGTTGATCAATTTCCGGAGTAGAAGGTGTTGTTGCTCCCATAGAAGGTTGTTGTTGTTGTTGCACTTCCAAGTTTGGTGTTGCTACCACCATAGCCAATGCTTTCTTTGTTTGACGAGCCTTTTGCCTTTGTGAGAGTGCCTTAGCCTTTGGTGCCTTTGTTGCCTTTGTTGCTCCCTTAGTCCTTGCCATTGATGAACTAACCAAGAAAAGAATGAAAAATCTTCAATTTGGAGTATACCCAAATCGATTTGAAGGTGAAAGTCTTTGCCTTTATGAAATCAAAAATCGACTCAAAGGTTGAAGATTTTGTGCTTGGTTTTGATTTTTATTGAAGAAGGAGTGATTGATTTGTTGTTGGAAGGATGATTTGATTTGTTTTTGGTGAATGTTGTTGAGGGATTTTGTTTTTGTGATGGAGAGAATGAGGGTTTTGATGTTGTGGGTAGTGTTTATGAATGAATGAATGAATGAATGAAGGTGGGAGGGGTTTTAAAAAGACCGAAATTTTCGAATCTGTAGGGGCAATCCGTGCGGATTCTGCCCAATCCGTGCGGATTCTGCTCTTTCTGGGTTTTAGAAAACTCGCCTAAAGACGGGCGGATTTGGTGGAATACCCTCGGATTTGCTTGACACGGGACGGGCGGATTTGCTTGAAGACGGACGTATTTCAGTCCAGGAGATTTTTCTTGTTTTCCTCAGCTGCAAAGACGGACGTCTTTCTTTCAAGACGGGCGGATTCTACAAGACGGGCGGATTCTTGCTCAGGACGCCCGGATTCAGTCACAGTCAAGAAATTTTCAAAATTCAGCTCAGTTCAGGACGGGCGTATTTTCTGCAGTACGCTCGGATTACTGAAGACGGGCGGATTCTGTGGAAAACGCTCGGATTCTTCCCCTGTGTACTCGGATTCAGTTCCATCTGTGCACAATGCATTTCCCTTATCATTCTTCTATTCTTTCTTCAAGTCTTGTGTTCTTCATTGTGGGGGCACTACTAGGCATGGATAGCCTAGGCAATTGTCATCCCCACACTAAGCTAAAAGCACTACACATCAATTGAAATTGTTAGTCCCTCCCTCACTTCTCTCAAACATGACAATTATTTTGATCAAAGTAAATAAAAATCCAAAGATGACAAAAATGCAATACAAGAATTGAAATGTAAGTTAGGGAGTTAGAAATATTTACAAGTGGTGGTTTAGGGAGGACTCCACCAAACTCTCATTCTTGATGAGATGTCAAGGGGGCAAGTTCAAGGTGTTGTTGATGTTGCTCAACACCTTGAAGAAGTAATCAAAAGCTTGTTCATTATCATGGTAGAGGTCCTCAATAGACCTTGGCCCTTGTTGTTGGTCTTGATCGATGGCATTACCAATGTAGGGATTAAAAATCCCTTCAAATTCGTCGTCCCAAAGACCACAAACTTCATTAAGTTGATCATTGAAAATCTCTTGCTTAAATGGAGACAACTCTCCCAAATTCTTCTCTTGGCCAATGAGGCCATCCTCTTCTTCCTTGATTGATTTTGATGAGCTTTGCAAGCTCTCCTTGTCACAATTCACTTGCTCTTTGAATGGAGCATCTTCAATTTTCTTCTTCCATTGGAGTTCCGATTTCTTCCTTTCATCCTTTCGGCTATAATGATCAATCATGAAACATGGTTCATGCAAACGAGGAGCTCTCATAGTCTTGTCAAGATTAAAAGTTATGCTTTCATCTCCCACTTCTAGAGTGAGCTCACCATGTTTCACATCAATCACCGCACCCGCGGTGTGTAGGAAAGATCTTCCTAGGATGATTGGAATGTTGGAATCTTCCTCCATATCAACAATGACAAAGTCCACCGGGATGAAAAACTTCCCAATTCGCACGGGGACATCTTCCCATATCCCTAATGGTGTCTTCGTCGATCTATCGGCCATTTGGAGTGTGATATTGGTGCATTTAAGCTCTCCCATCCCTAACCTTTTACTCACCGAGTACGGCGTGACACTCACACTAGCCCCTAGATCACATAAGGCTTTGTTGATCGTTGTGTCGCCAATGGTACACGGTATTGAGAAGCTTCCCGGATCCTTTAACTTTGGAGGTGAACTCCCTTGAAGTATTGCACTACTCACCTTAGTGAAGGCGATAGTCTCAAGCTTCCGGATCGACTTCTTCTTTGTGAGGATATCTTTCATGTATTTCGCATAGCCCGGCACGTGATTGATTAATTCCGTGAAAGGAATCGAGACTTCCAAATTCTTCACAATTTCCCTGAACTTTCCAAGTTGATCATCAAATTTAGGCTTGGCTTGACGACTTGGAAAAGGGAGTCTAATCACAATGGGCTCCTTCTCCTTGGCCTTGTCTTCATTTTTCTTTGAACTTTCTTCTTTTGATGATTCTCCATCTTTGGAGTTTTGCACA
This sequence comes from Silene latifolia, assembly GCF_048544455.1. Taxonomy (NCBI): domain Eukaryota; kingdom Viridiplantae; phylum Streptophyta; class Magnoliopsida; order Caryophyllales; family Caryophyllaceae; genus Silene; species Silene latifolia. The sequence goes on along the minus strand of NC_133538.1, from coordinate 156,677,717 downwards.
ATTTCTTCCTTTTCACTAGCTTCCACAACTTCATCCTCAACTTGCTTCTTCGGTGCTTCATACCTTGTACCACTTCTCAAGTGAATGGCACTAACCTTTTCATGTCTAGGGGGATTACTTTGAGGTGGTAATTGCCCCTTTTGTCTTTGTGAGCTTGAAGATGCTAGTTGAGTCAATTGTGTTTCCAACATCTTGGTGTGAGCTAGAATGTTGTTGATGGTGGTTTCCTTTGCTTGGCTATCTTTTTGCATTTGAGTGAAAAATTCTTGTTGATTCTTTTGCATTTGGAGGACCGCTTTTTGAACATCAAAACCTTGGTCATTTTGGTTATTGTATGGATTTTGATTTTGGTAACCTTGGTTTTGATTGTAAAAGGGTCTTTGATTTTGGTTTCTCATGGGTGGTGGAGTGTATGTTGTTTGAGGGTTTTGAACATTTTGGCTTTTGTATAAGAGATTTGGATGGAATTTGGTGTTTTCAATGTAAAAGTTGGAATAAGGGGTACCACTCTTGTATGCTTGGAAAGCATTCACTTGTTCATTTGTTCCCCTACATTCACCTTGGTCATGTCCCAAAGTTCTACAATTCTCACATATCCCACTTGGGATTGATGAGGATGCCGTCATGGCATTAACATGATGCTTTGATGATTTTGAGTTTTCCTCAAGTCTAGCCATAGCTTGTTCAAACTTCAAGTTGATTGTGTCAATGTGAGCACTAAGTTGAGCACCCAATTGAGTAACGGAGTCCACTTCATGCTTTCCTTATCTAGTAACCTTGCAAGGTCTACTATATTGTGAGTTATGGAGCGCCATTTCCTCAATCTTGTTCCATGTTTGATTGTCATCAACTTCGGTGAACATTCCATTCGATCCCATATTGAGAATGTTCCTAGAATCTTCATATAAACCATTCCAAAATTGTTGTACCAAAAACCATTCGCTAAGTCCATGGTGAGGACATGAGCGACAAATTCCCTTAAACCGCTCCCAAGCTTCATACAAAGACTCTTCATCCCTTTGCTTAAAACCCGTAATTTGAGCTCTTAGCATGTTAGTCTTTTCCGGTGGGTAGAATTTTTTGTAGAAAGCTAGAGCCAACTTCTTCCAAGAATCTATTCCGAGGGTGGCCTTATCAAGGCCCTTCAACCATTGCTTCGCGGTGCCGATTAAGGAAAAAGGAAATAAGACCCATCTAATTTGGTCTTGAGTCACGCCCGTTTGAGAGATTGCATCACAATAGTCGCAAAAGGTTTCCATATGAGAATGAGGGTCCTCACTAGGCATCCCCCCAAATTGGCTCCTCTCAACTAATTGGATGAAGGCGGACTTGGCAATAAAATTTCCGGTTAGATGTTGCGGTGTAGGAGTACCATTCGGTAGATTCTCCTTGGTGGGTACGGAGTGTGACGAGAATTTAGGCATTGTAGGTGGATTTTGTGGGGTATTGTGTAATGGGTTCTCTTCTCCTTCTATTGCGAAAGGATTGACAAACTCACTAGTGGGTTGAACAATTTCACTAATACCTCTTAAATTCCTCCTAACAAGTCTCCTATTGTTCGTCAAGGTTCTTTCGATTTCACGGTCAAAAGGTAACAAATCACCTTGTAACCTTCTAGACATGCAAAATATCAAACAACTCGAAAACAATTAGAACAAACCTTGAGGAGTTTTACTTCCCCAAGGCGAAGAAAGACACAACTAATAACAATAAAAAGAAATCTAAATCAAACAAACACCGTCCCCGGCAACGGCGCCATTTTTGATGAGAGTCCGTTTCGTGTTCACAAATTAAGATGTGGTCGTTGGATCACGGTCGAATCAAAACACAATTTATAGCTTCACAAACAACTCTACAATTAGTAAAGAGGTAAGTAAAGGTCGGATCCCAAGGGACGGGAGTTGAAATGAGATTTCTATTGCAACTAGTGGTGTCTAAGGGGTGTCACAAATTGGGTTGATGTAGAAGGTCACTAAACTAAAATAGCAATGAAAATAAACAAGCAAGATGAATTAAAAAGGGGTGTAAACAATTGATTAAAAGCACTAGGGTGTCATGGGATCATAGGGGAATCATGGGATATGATCATACAAACATGTTCTCAAATTATAAGCAAGCAATTATTGTTGTGATGGATTGAGTAGGGTTATATCTTACAATCCTAGGAAAGTTTGGGTCCCGGAGCCGAATCGATTAGATTGTACAACACCTACAAGTCGACTTAATCTTCCCTACTCAACAACATGCATGGTCTAATGAGACTCGAGTTGGGTTATGTCTTACAAGTCTCATTGAAAAGATAGCAGATGATAGTAAATGCAAGGATTCATAGGCTTAGCATTTCATCAAATATAACATGTGCATGAGTTGAGATCAAAACAAGCAAGCAAATAAAACATGAAAGCATATTAATTTAAGCATGAATCATTCCCCATGTTGGTTTCCCCTAATTACCCATTTAACCTTAGCTAAGAGACTACTCACTCATTATCATGTTGATCATGCTAGCAAGGTTGTCAATCATACCAACAATATGAAACATGATGAATAAATGAAAGTAATTAACAATAATTAAAAAGGGATTAAGAGATTATACCTACTATTGATTCCAATAATAAAGCAAAGATAAAAGAAGTACTTGAATGCTTGATTGAGAGGTTGTCAATCTCCTAACAATAACCCAAATAATCTTCAATTACCCAAAATAAAGGATGAACAAAAGAGAGATTAAAGAACTAAAACTTGGATTAAAACTTGATTAATACTTGATTACAATATTAAAGAGAGATTTGATTGATATTAACTACATTAATTATTGATAAGAAGAACATGCTCCTCTAATTAGACTAATGGGGTATTTATAGTGGAAATTAAGGAGGATGCATTAGGGTTAACTAAGGGCTAAACTAGTAACTACACTTTTTAGATTGAGTAAGGAGGAGCCGGTATTTTTCGAGAGAAGGGCTTCTTTCTTTGTAGCTTGGAGAAGAGGAAATCGTGCGATTGTGCAGCTGCGGGACGGACGGATTGGTGACAATCCGCTCGAATTGTCACTCAGCAACATATCTTCTTCTTTTCTTCCCTTTTCTTCATAAATTCCTTGGGGATTTCCTTGGGGACTCAAGGATCCTTTCTCAACATTGCTCTTCTACTATAATATGTACAAAGGCCTTCTAATCTTGTCTCTCCTTGATGCTTGGTCATTGAATTCGATCAATTTAGTCTCGTTTTGCCATGAAAATGCAAGATTCTTACTCCTTTCCTACCAAGGGATCAAAATCTCAAAGAATATGCAAAACAAAGAACTAAAAATAAGAAATGACCCAAATATGCACTAAAAAGCATGGGAACAAGGCTAATTCGGGGGCTAAATATGCGCTAATTATGGTCACATCAAGGGGGGGTGAATTGAGGATTTAAAACTTTTTAAAGCTTTTTCGAATGTGCGTATGTAATTGATTATTTAAATTTTATTGGTTAAACTTTAACTAATCAACTAACGATAGTAAGCAAAATAAACGAAACAAACGAAAGAAGAAGAGACACACGGATTTTTGAAGTGGTTCAGTTCACAAGTCGAAACCTACGTCCACTATTCTCGATTAATAAATTTAGTACCTTTCTACGGATTACAAATTTACTAACCCAACTCGTACAATTAACTCTAGCTGTAACTCAATGAGTAACGTTAAATAGTCGAGTGACTAACTTACGCTAATAAGAAAGCACTAATGATTCTAAGAAAGGTTCACGTTAATGAACAAGTTAAGAAATCAATCTAAGCACTATTATCTTATAACGATAAACGAAGAAAAAGTATGCGAGTTTTATAACACACGACCTTTCAAAATTGCAAATCGGTTTTTATGCTTAAAACACACGGTTTGCTTTTTAAATATGAAAACAATTTTTATGCTTGAGGTCTCTATCTTAGATGTTGTAAATAGCAAAGTATTTATAGGCAAGGAAGAGATAGGCTACACGGTTTCTATACGAACCCTAATAGCCGAAATAATAAAATATAATTACAAATTATATCTTCTTATTATCTCTTTCCTAAAAGCCTTAAAAGATAATAAAGAATATTCTAAAAGATAGAATATAATCTTTCTAAATATGATCTTTACTATAAATTCTAAGATTATGATAAGATTTCCTAAAACAAGAATATCTTTTACCATAAAGAATATATTAAGTAAGATATATAGATATGTAAAGATCTTTATTATAGAATAAAATCTTTACCTAATATCTCCAAGGTAGCACGGCATATCACGGCTCATATGCTCGTGAATCACGCAAACCCTAATCTTAATATAATTAGAATTTAGGTTTCAAAGAGAGACTATATGGAAACCCTAATTAGTAGTAAAGTCCAACTCATAAGTTGATCCATCATAACCACCAATTAACGCTTACCATAGAACCGAACTCCTCACTAAACCGGGCTTTATAAAATAAATACTTTTATTAAAACATTTAAGATAAACTTTAAACAATAATAAAATGATTTTCGAAAAGTTTATTAGTCGTGTACAAAAACTCAGCACTTCAATGTTATAGTAGAAGAGCTATAACATTGAGCTCTTTAACTAATAAGGTTATAGCTGCAAAGCTATAACTTTACTAATCAAGAACCTCATTCTTGATTACCATTATGAGATAATCACCTATACTATTCTAATCTTAAGAAGATCTTCGAGTATAGGCTACGTCATCATCCAAGCTTGATAAATCTTTAGACGAACCTCGTCTTCACATGATACTTGAATGAATCTTGAAATTGCTTGATCTTTGAACGAAGGCTTGAACTTCTTATGCAATTGTCACAATCCTCTTTGTTGCTTGTAATAAATTAGTCCTAAGATACTTAACAAACGATTACACGCAACGAGTATATAAAATACAAAACACCTTGACATCATCAAAACATAAACATATAAGCTATATGGTCCAACACTTTCACATAACATAATAAAATTGACTAATAAATAAATGGCATGGAGAAGCTAAGTATATAGTGAACTCTTTGATTTTGATAGCATCTTCTATAAATAAGAATGATGATGATTTCACCTTTTTTTTTTTGGAGGGAACGAACGTAATTAAAAAGTTCACCTTTGCTCATAGCCTTTTATGCTTCGGTCTTGATAAAACACGACAAAGTGGTAAGTGCTAAGTGCTAAGTGCTGAGTGCTGAGTGCTGACTAATGACCCTGCATTCCTTTACGGTGATTCATACCATGCTACCTCAAATATAGCGGTGAGGCACAAAATATCAAAAAACACAAAATTAAGTAATATCAGTTATATTATCAAACTACAAAAAAGTATGAGCATTAGGTATATTAAAGTTTATAAAATCTCAAAGTTAAGAAGGCGGGTTATAAAAAGGTTTACCTTGTTTTTTTTTGTCTTCTTAAATCCAATGCTTCTGTATCCTACGGTTACAATAAAATAAATTAGACATCAAATTATGCACTATACAACTTCTATTTAGATCTTTAAAAGACAAAAACTTCTGCAAGAAACTAAGACTAATGAGTAATGACCATAGCATTGGTCTGTATCATTCAAAAATTAGGCATCAAACGGAAAAGAAAACATTCGTATGATGATAATTACAACAATTATTATTACTATTATTATTATTATTATTATTATTATTATTATTGAGTTCTTGGAGGGTGCTTATTCTCATCATGAATCATATAGTGATTATTGTATGGGACGGTGTTATATATATACCATTGAACAATGAAATATGATACAGAGTATAATTGAATTTACTTTATGTATAAGACTTGTATTTGACGTCTTGTAGACTAACACATGGGTGGATGCATGATCTTATCTTTCTAGAAGATTTCTACAATTGATCAACTTCCTATTGTAACATATTCTATACTTACACTAATTCTAAATTTTATCCACTAATTGTAAATTTTATCTTTATACTAATTATTCTCATTGGTTGAAAGTTTTGAACATAGGTTGGAGACTCTATAATCGCTCGAAAAAAGCTTCCTTTATTAATATAGATAGATATATTGATTCCATCTCACAACATATCTTATAATTAATAAATATAATTTACAAAAAAAATAATTTATAAAACACATTTCCACCAATGACTAGCTACTAATTAATCAGGCCACTAGAATACAGGGCATTGCAATTTCCCCTCCTTAAAAAAAACTTCGTCCCCAAAGTTCACCCAAACTACCCAAAATTGACACCATTCATACCAATAGAAATGCTATCGTTATTAACTATGGATAAACCAATCGTATTAAACACACACATAAGCAAAGTTATACTAAAACGCGAAACTTTAGTAGTATCACATTCTACCCTCCTAAAAACAAACTTCGTCCCGAAGTTTCCTGATAAATACTTTATTAAAACACTACGAGTATCTTAAATGATCAAACAGTAATAATCCACCAAATCCGCCAAATAACTAGTTACCCTTCTCTCCATTTCCCCGCACCATAGTAGCTGCTTCAGTTGACTTCCCACCATTGCTCTGGTTACCTCCATTGCCTTGTCTATTATTGTAGCTTCTCTGGTTACTCCACTGTCTCAGATTCCTGTTACTTCCAATACTTGACATTGGGGTTTTATAATTCCCTTGGTTTCCAACTCCATAACCTCTGTTTCAATTTCCACTCCCTCCATTTTGCTCACGCATAAATATTCTACAAGTTACGGCCTTGAGACCCATCTTTCCACACCTGAAACATTCACCTCCCCTTGGCACACTGAAATTAGATAGGCCTCCTCCGCCACTATAGTTTCCCCCAAACAACACTCCACCTGATGCATAGGACCGAAACTGGTTTGTATTCTGCTTCTTGCTTCCTCCTGCACCCCCCTTTGTAGTCTTTGTCTTTCTTTTGTCACCCTTCTCTTTCTTCTCCTCCTTAAGCATATCTGACATCCTCTCAACATACCCCGCTCGCTGATAAACCTCATCCGTGCTACTTGGCTGACCAGCTGCAAGCCTCTTCTTAATAGTTGTTGATAACCCTTTCTCAAACCTTAATGCTAGTATCTCCTCACTGAAGTTCAAATCAAACACAAACTCAGACACCTCCAAGAATCTATTATGATAGCTTTTCACCGTCATCTCATCAGTCATCTTGAAAGAATCAAATTCAGCTCTCATCTTGCTCCTGATATGTTCTGGTACAAACACAGCCCTCATAATCTCCTTGAAACCCTTCCAAGTGATAAAATATTCATCACTCTCCTTCCAAGCTTCTCTCATGACTTCCTTGTTACGATTCCAGCACAATCCTACTTTTCCTTTCAAGTAGAAAGCAGCTTGATCTACTTACATCTCCGCATGACAACTCAACAGCTCGAAAATGTTGTCAAACACTCTATGCCAATCTCCTAATAATGATGGTTCACCTAATCCATCATACTTCGTCGGATTGTGCCTTGCAATATTAGCACTCATCTTTGTTGGATCCTGAGCTGACCCCTTAGCCTTCAACGCAGCAGTCAAATCCTCATTCATGGCTATCAAACGGTCTATCTCCTCCCGAGACATGGCAGTGGGTGTAAGTGTAGATTTCTTGGGAGCCATGATTCTATTAAGAAGTAAAATAAAACATAAGCTTTCGCTTAGGAAATTGGGCATAAGGTTTTTAAAACTAACGTTCCTGCAAACAAAAACATGTGGTTGACTGGACTGTCCAAAGACCAGCTAACCACGGTGACCAACACCTACGGCCTCCACGGCCGCCTAGCTCACGACATTAATCATAAGTCTTCCCTGTTGGAATATGTGTCCTTCGACAATAATGCGATCACAACTGTTGATCATGATGATCACATGTTTAAATCTCATTTTAAAAATACATTTGGGATGTAATTTTTACAGTCAACTGGTCCACACATATCGGTAATGATTGGCTGACTAGAGTTTGACATTACTGTCGTGCGACGGTGGTGATCAGTTGATCCCCTTAGGTCATACCTATAGGGAAATACTCCTAACTGATTATTTAATTAATCGTATGGCGATACGAGTTAATTAAATTGCTTAAAATTTACAGATGATTTTGTGAGTAAAGTTAACGTGTCTTATTGTAATTCGATTAAACTAGATACGGTCTAAGTAATTGAATTGTTTTATTACTTAGACAAAATTATTGTTTACGAAACAATTTGGAATTGAAATTGAATGAATAATTTATTATAAATACAAGACGTTGTAATTTATAATTTGATAAACCGTTTTGGTACAAGTGATTACGAATTACTAGTCGATTTTGTAAATGACATATTTTATGAGTATGTTGATTTTTAATATGTTAAAAATACATTGCAATTTCACATGTCAATTAACATGTCACATATGTCACAATTGACAAATGACAAAAATAAAATGGACCTCCCATTTTATTAAGTGTACCGAAATAGGAGGGTTAGGGTCTTTAAAATTGTGTTAATTATTTTTAAGTGGAAAACACAATGATAAGACCTTGCTTGTAGCCTTGCATGCCTATGATTCTTGGGTAGAAAAACTAGCCCATGCATTAGGCACTCTTACTCCTCCAACCGGTTTTAACAAGAGGAATGATAGATTTTTTTTCCTCTACAATTTTCATTGACAACTTCAACTCATTTTCTAGTGTAAGAAAAATAATTCTCTCTACTATTTGTGAGAATCTTAGAGAAATAAAATCACAAAAATTACTCCCTCTTGGACCGATTTATTCAAGAGCAATTACAAATATTTTTGTGTTAATTTTTATAGTAAGACTTATATTATTACTAGATCATAATAATATTAGTTATTAAGAGGTTTCCTTGGGTATATGCTTTTGGGATAGATTCTAAACTTGAATCTTGTTCATCCATTATTGGAAAGCTCAAGAACTAACAAGAAGGATATCTTGTTGGTGCCCATAAAACCGAAATCATATAGTAAGAACAATGATTTCTTCTCTTATCTTATTTATGTTTGCATGCATAAGATCTAGAATTTATTTTATGACTAAATAAATTTATTCATATATGAATATGTTAAATAATGAGATTAATATTTTTTAACATCCCCCTCATCAATCATAAAAATTATCATGGTATAGCTAATTAACTATAACTGCACATGGTTTCAGGGCAACACAGTCCGCATATCTCTAGACATGAATTATTATCTACTTTCACACATTATATGCACCTAACAATTCATAGCATCCAATGAATTAAACTAACATATTTCTATCAATACATATAACTTCAATTCAAATCAATATAACCTTAAGATGATTCACAAGCTATTCCAAACACTAAACATTCATGCTACACATCCCAAGGCACACAACCCAAGGCAAATTTCACAATCACATCTCAACTTACCTCAACTTCGCTTCCTGCAACAAAGTTAGAATTTTTTTTAAATTAAAGCATTTATAGACCCATATTTAATCAACATTCCTTTTTAATTACCCGTCTCTCATTATCCTTCCCCAAGGTATCCGATTCAAAACTGAGAGGGCCAGGGTTCAGAGTGAGGCTACCTTCTCATCCTAAGCCATAAATGGGCTCCTAATAGTTCCTACCCGGGTTCATTTTATTAGACTCATCCTAAATTAATTATTGTTCATTGTTTAGGCCTGAGGAACCTATCTCTGATACCACTTTGTAACACCCCCAATTATCCATGAGTCTTAAGCAAGGCATTCCCAGATAATTAGGACTGTTACCATCTCAGTTTCCTGAGGCAGAGATTACAAAGATAGACGAAACCAAAGTACTTTAAATAAATTAAATGAATAATGGTCTTATTACAACTTAACCAAACTGAGTAACTGAATTAGTAATTAAATACATCTCGCAGCAGAATTAAATAAAGTAGATAACATAAATAATAATTGTCTTAAACTAAGCGATCTAGATTTCTAAGTAGCCATGGTCGAGTCCTCACGCACCCTGAGCTCCCAAGTCAGCTAACTCAAGTACCTGCTACTTAATCTGCTCCCCAATTAACGGAAATATTAATTGGTTCACCACAGGAAGCCATCAATTAAAGAAGGCATCATTTTATTTTGACACAACAAACACAAGTCAACCAAAAGGTCGAGTAGGATAAATAAACAATAGATATAAGATGTAAATAATGAATATGCATGATATGAAATGATATGCAAATGCAGCTGAGCTCATCACCCGAAACACCCGTTTATCCCACCAATCCTTGGCCCGGGGTGTTCATCATCCCAACTGAAGTTGAGGTATTCATTAACCCAGTATAAAACTGAGGTATTCAATGGATATGGCACTACTACAAATCCAGGAAAGCACAACAGCCCTTTAACAACGCTTATTCACGAAAATCACCATAAGACGTTGTAGAATGGATGGCGCGAATTTTACTAAACTTAATTACAACGGTTTTGTGTTGTTAACCGTTGTTATTGGTTTTAACAACGGGTCAAACTTTCACAACCGTTGTTAATATAAAAACTAATAACAACAATTTACTTTGTAATACATTATAACCGTTGTTAATAATTTGGCGCAAAATTAGTGAAAATTAATTACAACGGTTATATTAATACCCGTTGTTAATACTTTTTAACAGCGGTTTTCAAAGGAACCATTGTTAATATATTATCTAATGACAACGGGTTTATGTGTAATAACCGTTGTCAATACTTTCAAGCAAATACCACAATATATACCACACAAACAGAGATCAACTACAGCCAAAAACACAAACACACAACCACACTCTTTCTCATCGTCTCTTTCTCATCGTCGCTTTATCATCTCCGCCACTGTTGTTGTCATCGTCTCTTTCTTTATCTAATTATCAGGTATATATCTATCGCTTTATGGTTTAATTTTAGGTTTTGTCATCTCCTTTATTATTGTTCTTTCTCTAATTATTTGCATGTGTTTTTCTCCGTCATTGTTCTTTCTCTAATTATTATTCGCTTAGTTTTTCTGCATTTATTAGTAAAACAAATTAAATAAAATAAAACAAAGAAGATGATGGAGAGGATAGTAAAACAAATCCACATATACATAAACTTAATTAATTGATATATATATACATAAACTTAATGCATTGCTAAAAAAACAATTCTTAGATGTTCATATAGAGATGCATTCTCTTCTATGATATTCATCCTCTCCTCCTTTGCTATTTGGAGGTTTCGTTCCGCAGATGCAATATCTTCATATAGCTGCATTATATGCGGCTCTAAAAAGCCTCTTTTTTTGCGTCCTTGAGTGCGATCCGAGCTTCCTCAAGGTAGAGCTTGTACTTCCTCTCGATTTCCTGCAAGCGGCGTATAAAACTTTTGTTGTACTCGGTCATAATGCATGTAAAACGAATGGTATCATTCATATTGAAGGAAGTTTGGAGTTTATTAGGTTTTAAAGATTTAGGGTTTGGAGTTTAGGGTGGAGATAGTGATATAATGGATTGGTTATTGAGATAGTGGAATGAATTTATAGTCAGTAATGTGTCGTTTGAGTTGTTTTTTAATTAATATGTTTAGGGTTTGATGCTTAAATTACTACGAATTTTGTTTAGGAATTTGTGCCATATCCTGCTTCAAATCTTATAACCTTCGCATTCCATATATTGTGTCCTTTCATGCAGGGATTTTGGCAGTAATAATGCATGCATCTAGTAATATATAATTAATTATTTTTTTATTTTTATTTTTTAAAATCAACAACAACGATTATTTAAAAAAAAAATCCGTTGTCTTTAGTTATAACAACGGTTTTTTCTATTGTAACCGTTGTTATAACTTTTCCACCAAAAATTAGTCACACTTTCCACAACGAATGTCTCGTAACGACAACGGTTTTTAACCATTGTTAATAGTTTTCACAACGGGTTTCTTAAAAAAACCAACCGTTTTTAAAACCTTTAATAACGTCCGCTTTAACAACGTCCGCTTTTTTATATAACAACGGTTTTTAACCGTTGTTATAGCCTGTATCTGTAGTAGTGTGGCATGACAATATAAATTCATCCCAGACACGAGATTGAGGTATCCAATGCAGATGAAATTCCAATATAAATAATCCAACAATATAGAATCCACATCCATTAATCCATCCAATTCCACAATACTTTTATAAACTACACAAACCAACAAAGATAAGATGAGTTGAGTAGCTGTCCTACCTGATAAGCAAAATCCAATAAACACAGTTAAAATCTAATTAAAAGAATTCTCCAACGAAACCATCACCTAACAAATAAAATTACATATAATTACTAACTGAGCAAATAAAATAATTATTAACATTACGTAATTAGTATAAATAAATCCCGTCTCAAAACTCTAAAACCAAACCCATGTTTACCCGTGTTAACCCATAAACACACCCAAAGCCGCGTCTTTAACTCCCCCTACATACAACCACCTAGCCACGGCTGGGTCTACTCACAACGCCACTAAGACAACCACCCTACACATGCGGTCAACAATATCCATGGCAAACACCAACCTTGCCAGCACACACAGCCTCATCCCACGCCCTAGCACCCACGGCAACTACGAACCTATACAAGCTACAACACAACAATGCTACAAACACCAATATCACCTAAGAGATCATAAAGGTAATGACGTTTTGTTGGGAGCAAAAAAGTGCGGATCCAATAGAATTCGTGTTGCGAAGCTCTCGCTTCAAAAGAAGGCATTTTAGTAGCTAAATACTTAGGAATCTCAAAGTTAATTGTAGAGGGTGATAATTTATGTGTTATTAACTCAATCCGTAATACTTGGTAAATTCCTTGGGAAATTTCTATTATTATCAAAGATGTGAAATTAGACCTTCATTTTTTCAATGATGTGATAATTAATCACTGCTTTCCTGAAGCCAACAAGGTTGCTGACTTCATGGCTTCTATTGGACATTCATGTCTAACTCTTTCGAGGTAGTTTGAAAGCCGGTGGCTTCAACTTACCTCTCTCATTCGAAAGGATGAGATAGGTTGGTCGGTCCTATTCTAGAGGACCAATCTAGTTTTCTTACCTTATCAAAAAAAACACAAATATCACCGCCATTCGTCGCCAGCAGCCACCACCACCTGCTACCCAACCCCACTCTAAACACCAGCAACACCACCATGTCACGGGCCCCAACAATTACCACCATCAACCAACCACCACACACCACCAATGGCCACCACCGTGGTCTCCTCTGACCCACGGTTAAGCCACCAGCAGAACCCTAGCCAAATGTCCCTGTCAATTCAGTCAAGGTATGGGTTTACAATTCCTTATATGCACACAATTTTAAACTACAACAGCACAACCCAATCGTGCTTTTCGGCCAGATAACCACCCAAGTCGCCACCTTTATCCACCCATAACTGCTCATGGTGGTCGACTCACCACCAGGAACCAACCTAACCACCTAGGTCCAGAAGAGACACGGTGAGGGTCCTAAAAACCCGTGTACAACCCACGATTGCAGCACAACAACAACAACAACAACAACAACAACAACAACAACAACAACAACAACAACAACAACAACAACAACAACAACAACAACAACAACAACAACAACAACAACAACAACAACAACAACAACAACAACAACAATAATGACAAACACCAGCAGAACCACCCCTTCATGACGGTCATTGGTGGTCTAATTGGAGGTCCGGTCAACCCCTGGTGGTCCACGGCCAAGGTCACAGTCCTAGCTAGTCCTATGATGGTCTAAATCGCAAGTTATATGAGATAATACAAGACGAGTTATATTATGAGACGGTTTTATAAAACTTACCTTGAGGCAAATGAAAGACGATGGATTTCCTCTGTTTTTCTCCTTTCTAATTCTCCCTCTCTCCCCTTAATTTATGTGATGAATTGTAAAAGTGAAAAGTGATTTATGAATAGGTCTACCCTTATATTTATAGTAGAAGGTAAGACAACTTTAGAAGTTGCTAGGAAACTTACCTAGTTATAATATGTGTACTATTATTATTATTATTTTTTTTTTTTTTTTTTTTTTTTTGCAGAAAAGCTTGGATCTATATATCAAAAAATAATCATAATTACAAGACCCAGTCCATTCTTTCCTACAAAGGAAGCCAAGAAAGCCCCCTAAGATGAAAACAAAAAAACTCCTAACAAAAAACCATAACCGTGACAGATTACTAAGAACCAAACAGACGCAACTTTTCATGAGAACGAATTTTAAAGCAGAGCATCTCAGGAGTAGTGCAAATCCCCTTAAAGATACGGTCATTCCGTTCCTTCCAAATATAGTAAACCATAGCCATGAACCCAGCTTGCTGCTTCCTGGATAACTTCAATGAGAGAAAAGCCTGAACAACCTCCTGTAACTCAGTAGATCCAACACTAATAGCCAACCAATTTGCAATCCCAGTAAGAACCCTAGATGAATAGCCACAAGAGAAGAAAATATGGTGGAGATCCTCTGCTTGGCATTCACATAGAGAACATCTGTTAACCATCACCATACCCCTAGCAACCAGCTGATCAGTAGTTGGTAAAGTGTGGTGCATCAGCAAGACCCCTATAAAAGAATTATATTATTATTATTATTATTATTATTATTATTATTATTATTATTATTATTATTATTATTATTATTATTATTATTATTATTATTATTATTATTATTATTATTATTATTATTATTATTATTATTATTATTATTATTATTATTATTATTATTATTATTATTATTATTATTATTATTATTAAATAATTATATTATATTACTAGCTAATACACGAGTTACCCAGTTGCCATCCCGACTCATTTACTATTTTATTATTTATTCCATCTCACAACATATCTCATAATTAATAAATATCATTTATAAATTATTAATTTATAAAACACATTTCCACCATTGACTAGCCACTAACCAGGCCACTAGAATACAAGGTATTACAATAACGAAGCTGTGGGTGGGCTAGTTAAGCATAGCACCATTTGTTTGGTGGATATTTTTGGTCCGTGTCTCATTCCTAAGGTGAAGTGTGCTATTTGTGTTTTATGAGGTGCTCTCATTGATTTTGAATTGGTTGTGACGGTTTGAGGTTGAGTATTGTCTCTTAATGAATCTGGAGGCATAATTTTTTGCGGGATGAATGTCACACCTACCCTTGGAGGATTCGCCTAGTGAGTGTTCGTAGTGTGGTCGCTACTATGGGACGTGGGGAACTCCCTAGAGACACTCATGATACAAGATACATGTGCATGACCATTAAGGTGCACCACTGATAGAATCTGGTCGATTGCCCGTACCGTGTGTGTGATGAGCCCAAACTTGATCTAAGGGGCCTAGTAGTAATACCCCGTAATTTGATAAGTATTATAAGATTAATTTATGTAATTCAAATAATTAATTAATGACATTTATATTAATATTTGCAAATAAGACGTTAATTAAATAATAAAATAAATAAGCAAGTCAGGAATTGGGCTGAAAGGCAATTGAGCTTCAGGTCGTGTGCCATATGTGTGTGGGCCGATTTTATTGGCCTAGTATGAGTGTGGTCGGGAATTGTATCGGGATTTTTTAATAATAATAATAATAATAATAATAATAATAATAATAATAATAATAATAATAATAATAATAATAATAATAATAATAATAATAATAATAATAATAATAATAATAATAATAATAATAATAATAATAATAATAATAATAATAATAATAATAATAATAATAATAATAATAATAATAATAATAATAATAATAATAATAATAATAATAATAATAATAATAATAATTTTTTTCAAAAAAAATCTCTTTCTAAAAATTTTCTCTCCATAACAAACTTTTTTTTCCTTCCGTTTCCATGAAAACCTTTTCCTAAAACCCTTTTTTCTTCCTTTTTGCTTGTTTTTATGGCGCACACTCGAGCTCGTCTTGCTCAATCTCGAGCATCTATGGTTACTAAGGTCACTAAGGATATAATTGATTCTCAATTAATGGAAAATGGTTCAGAATTGGGGGAAAGCTCGCACATTTCGATTCCGCGTAAACCTAGCACGGTTAATGCGCTTATTAATTGCGCCGTGAAGGTTCTTAGAAACAATTCTTCTACTCTTCTAGCTAAAAAATCTGATGTTACTGCATCTGCTCCTCGGATTGCTAACGTTAGATTTACTACTGGAATTTCGGGGAATTGCTCTAATTCCTTTGCTGCTTCTGGTTCGGTAACTATTGTCTCTGGTTTGATTCCTACGCAACTTGATTCTGTTGTTCCCAGTGCTGAATTAGGTGCGGATTTTGAAAACATTGAACATCCTGTTGATAATACTAACGATTTTGACATAAAAAAAGTAGTTTTGCCTGAAACTAACAAGGATCGTTCTGTGATTAATAATGTTGATAGTACTGTGGTTAATAATTCTGTGACTAATACTATTACTAAGACTATTCCTGCTGGCGAAAATCCCTCGCCTCTCCTCAAAAATTAGGCATGAATCTTTTTTTTTTGTGAAAATAGTGCTCAATCTAATGAAATAGACATTTCTGAGTCCGATTATGCTGATGATTTGAAGTTGTGGTCCTACACTTTAATGGGACATGTCCTTGGTGGAAGACCCACTCTTAAAACTGTCCAGGAGTTTGTTACCAAAAGTTGGGTTAACCTTGCCTTCCCTACTGTTCAATATTTTAAACAGGGTTGGTTTACATTTAGGTTTGATAATGTGTTGGATATGAATAATGTTCTGAACCAAGGACCCTGAATGGTGGGACCTAATTCTTTGATACTTAAGCAATAGAGCCCTTCTTTTTCTATGGAAATGGAGAAAGTGGCAAAGGTCCCTATATGGATTCTTTTCCCCGGACTAGATCCTTTTATGTGGTCTGATGTGGTCTTAAGCAAGATGGCTAGTAAAGTAGGTAAACCACTCTTTGCTGATCCGGCCACCACTGCCAAATCCAAACTGTCCTTTGCCACAGTTTTGGTTGAGGCTGATGTGTCTCAAGATCTCCCTACTCAAGTGGTTATTAACACTCCTCATCTTGGTCAGGTGACCCAAAAGGTTGTCTATGAGTGACTACCCTATTTTTGTCATTGTTGTGGTAAGCTAGGTCACACTACTACCACCTATAAAAAAAACAAGGATGTTAAGGTCCCTGAGTCTTCTGCTGAGACATCCAAGGGCACTATTTCTAAGGATTCTAGGGTTCTACCAATTCCTGTTGTGGTTTCCTCTCCTAAGGGATCTGATGCTCTTGAAGGTCGTCCTGCTCCTCATGATCACAGGCCTCCTAAGACATCTACCAATGTTCCTGATATGGGCTTGACTGGTTCGGTTGGCATTCCTATCTCTGATATTCCCTTTCAAGGGCTGCCAGATGGTGAAGTTTTGCATCGTGGTGTGGTGGCTGT
This sequence comes from Silene latifolia, assembly GCF_048544455.1. Lineage (NCBI taxonomy): Eukaryota > Viridiplantae > Streptophyta > Magnoliopsida > Caryophyllales > Caryophyllaceae > Silene > Silene latifolia. Next base: position 156,660,322 of record NC_133538.1, on the reverse strand, counting down.
AGAGTCAGGTGGTACCTCAGACTCTTCTGAGGAAGAAATAGGGTCAGTTGGGAGGAATGTAGGCTCAGAATGCCTTGTGCTAGGTCAGAGATTCTCTTCTCCTGTCTCTCCTTCTCCTAAGATTGGTCCTGTAAAGCACTTAGGAAGCTCTGCTAAAGCTAGAAATAAACATGTTGTTAAGGGGAAACCTAACACTAGTTCTACTAGTTCTGCTCAAGCCAAGCTGAGCTCTGATCTTTTGGACAATACTGGACTAGGTGGTACCTCAGTGGTTAGTACTCAGGTTGGACTTTCAGAAGAGAGGAATGTAGGCTAATTATGCTCACATCTAGGCCAGAGATCCTCTTTCTTCTGTTCCTCCTCCCTCTGGACTGGCTATTGTAATGCATCAAGAATGTCCAGGTGGTTTGGTTACTGATCTGGTCCCTGGCCCTCTTGATCATTTTATTCCATGAAGATTGCCTCTTGGAACATTCAAGGGCTTAACTGCCCCATCAAACAGCAGGAAGTTAAATGTTTTTTATTGGTTAATCAAATTGATATCTTGGGTATTCTTGAAACTAGAATTCAGTCTCATAGAGCCTCTTCTATCGTTTAGAAGATGTTTGGCAATTGGAAAGTTGTTCACAATTATGATCATCATTATAATGGAAGAATCTGGTTTTTCTATAATCTTTCTACCATTTCTATTGATCTTCAAGTTACCACTAGTCAGATGATTAGTTGCAAGGCTCGTCACTATGGTACTAATAAGGATTTTTGTGTTAGTATCATCTATGGTTATAATGATGCTTCTGCTAGGACTGACCTGTGGAATGAGCTTCGAGCCTATTGTACTACTGATCCTTGGATTGTTTTAGGGGATTTCAACATTGTCAGGTGCCCTGAATTGAAAAAAAAGCCCTAACCCTTCTGTCCTTCTTGAGATACAGGAGTTTAATGCTTGTCTTTCTTCTTGCTCACTGGATGATATGCCTAGCTAGTACTGGTAGAGATCTGACTTGGACTAACAAGCAAGATGCTTCCACCATGGTATGGTCTAAACTTGATAGAGTGCTGGTTAATACTCATTGGTTCTCTTCTTTTCCTAATTCTTATGGCCATTTCATGGAAATGGGTGTCTTTGATCATTCTCATGTCCTTGTTTTTGCTTCTGAGGACTGTAAAGTGGTTAGGAGGTTTAGTTTCCTCAATAGTTGGATAAATCACCCTGATTATGTGAGCACTATCACCAATGCTTGGTGTACCTCTAAGGCTGGTAGTCCCTCTTTTTGTTTCTTTGAGAAACTCAAGAATGTTAAACATGCTCTTACTGGTCTGCATAAGAGGAACTTTAGTCAGATCCAAGTCAGAGTTAAGGATGTTAAGGAACATCTCCTCAACTGTCAATCCAAACTTAGGTCTGATCCCTATTCCACTGTTCCTATTTAGGAGGAGAGGCATAGGCTTGCTAAGTATTCCAGACTTAAAACTGCTGAATTAGATATGCTTTTCCAAAGAGCTAAACTTATGCATATTCAGCAGGGAGATAGTTGTTCAAAATATTTTCTTGCAAAAATCAATGATAGAAAGCATCAACAAATTATTGGAGTTGTTCAGGATCAACATGGAGTACTTCAGCTAGGATTGGTCAAAGTCAGTTTTGCCTTCCATGAATACTATTTTGATCTCCTTGGTCAAGATAAAGAAGTTACTCAGCTTGATTCTTCTTTTTTGGGTAAAGGAGCTTAGGTCTCTCCTATATACCACTCCTTCCTTACTCAACCTGTCTCTTGTCAAGAGATTCAAAAGGCAGTTTTTAGCATTGATTTTGGAAGTAGCCCTGGGATTGATGGGTTCTCTTCTGGGTTTTTTAAATCTGCTTGGCATATCATTGATTCTGATTCTTGCTCTAATGTCCACTATTTTTTCAAAACTGGTCACATGCCTAAGCAAGCAAACTCTACTCTCATCTCCTTAATTCCTAAAAAAATAGTTGATGCTTCAGTCATGGATTATAGACCTATTTCATGTTGCACTGTCTTTTATAAAACCATCAGTAAGATCCTTACTAACAAGTTGCAACAAGTCCTTCCCACCATAATTGGAGAAGAGCAAGTTGCTTCATTAAGGGTAGAAACATCTTTGAGAACATCATGCTGTCCCAGCTCCTGGTCAAAGGGTATTCTAGGAAAAATATTTCTCCTAGATGTCTTATCAAAGTAGACATTAGAAAAGCTTTTGACACTCTTCAATGAAAATTCATTGCTAATATGTTGGCAGTCTTTGGTTTCCCCCCTTTATTCATCAAATGGGTGATGGGGTGCATTACTAACACCTGGTACTCTTTTATGATCAATGGAGGAGTATTTGGGTTCTTTGCTAGAAAAAGTAGCATTAGACAAGGTGAACCATTATCTCTTTATCTCTTTGTATTGAGCATGGAGGTCCTTCTAGATATTTGAGAATACTTTGTCAAAAAGAGTCAGTTTCTTTTCATCCTTAGTGCAGCAAGCTCAACCTTACTCATTTAGTATTTGTTGATGATCTGATGATCTTTATCAGAGGGGATGTTCCATCTGGTTCTAGCTATTAAGAATGCTTTATCTGACTTTGCTGAACTTTCTGGGTTAGCTGCTAATGTTGATAAGACTAACATCTATTTTGGAGGTGTTTCTACTAGTGTAAAGCAGGCTATCCTCTTAGCCACTGGGTTTTCTAAGGGATCCTTTCCTTTTAGGTACTTATGTATTCCTCTAAATGATTCTAGAATAAATGTCGCCCTCTTTGATTCTCTTCTTACCAAAGTTCAAAAATGCTTGCCAGCACTGGACTTCAAAACTTCTCTCCTATGCTGGTAGGCTTCAATTGATTAATTCTATTGTCTTTGGTCTTGAGAACTTTTGGTCCTCTTGCATTCTCCTGCCTATGGCTGTTGTTAAACAACTCAATCAGCATTACAAGGATTTTTTCTGGGGCTGCTCTACTGGTCATAGGAAAATGGTCTTTAAAAGCTGGAAACATATTTGTTCTCCATGGGAGAGTGGAGGATTTAACATCAAAGACGCTGCTACTTGGAACATTTCCTTGCTCTTGAAGTGGGTGTGGAAGCTTTCCAATCCTCCTGAGGGTCTTTGGGCTAGGTGGTATGCCAGTTATACTCTCAAGCAGCAGAATATCTGGACTATTGCTAGTAAGGACTGCTTTTCCACTAGTTTTAAAGATATACTAAAAGCTCGTGACAGTCTCAATGCTCTGACTGGTAGTTTTTCAATCCTCTTAAATTCTCTTATGCAGCTGGGCAAAGGGTATTGCTCTTTCACCTGGTATAGTATACAAGTTTCTGAGACCTTACCCTTTTGCAGGTCTTTGGACTAACGGCTTAGCTTGTTATGGCATTATTCCTAGCACCAGAGTTATTTGCTCCTTGGCTACTCAGCATCAGTTAGCTACTGTCGTCAACATTAAATGTAGGGGGTTCCAGTTTGTTAATCGTTGTTTGCTCTGTGAGCAGCAGGGAGAGACCCACGATCATCTATTTTTCCAGTGTCCCTTCTATGTTGTTGTTTGGTGTGGTATCCTGAAATGGATGGGAATTAATCGTGCTGGTCAGAATATTTCCCAGGAGTTGGCTACTTCTATTTCTTGTGCGAGGCCTAATCGATGGAAAAAAGCCTGGTTTCACATGTCCTTGGCCACTGTGGTTTATCAGCCACTGTGTTTTATCAGATATGGAGGGAGAGGAATCCTAGGATCTTTCAGAAACTTAAGACTAGTGTTGATGATCTTGTCCGTCGCATTAAGTACACTGTTGATGTCTAGGTGTTGATGAATGCTTCTAGTTTAACTCAGGCTTCTATTCTTACTTGTCTCAATAGTTAGGCCTTCCCATTTTGGGTTCCTTTGTGCATTCCCTAGTGGTTATTGCTTTTGCAAAAATGTAATTTCCTTTCAATTTTGAAATGAAATGATAATTATTTGCAAAAAAAAAAAAAATAATAATAATTACAATAATACTAATAATAATCGTATTTGTATAATAGTAATAATATGATAATTACATAGTTTCCTAATTGCTTCCTCATACCCTATGACCTACCTATATAAATACATCTTATTCATCATAAAACACAAATAATTCACATAAGATAAAAGAGAAGGAATAATTAGCTAGGCGATCGTCACAAGGTAATTTTCTAATCGTCTCATAACATACTTACCTTAAGACTAATATAACTAATTAAGTAGACCGCTGTTGACTTACCCGAGACCATGACCATGACCGGGAAACATCAGGGAGTAATCGGACCTCTGTTTGACCACCATTGACCGACGGGAAAAGGGTGTTCGAAGGGTGTTTTCGAGGGTGGTTTGAAGGGGTTGTAATATGGGTTTACACGGGCTTAACCCTTATTCGTGACTAGTATTGACTCAGACCTGGTTTGGGTTGACTTGGGGTGACGGGTCGGCCATATTGGGTGGTCGTGGGTGGTCAAGGGTGGTGTTTGGTACGGTGGTGGGTCGGAATTACGAGCTAGGGCAGAATTGTTGTTTAAACACGATGGAACCGTTTAATACTCGTTACATTGACCTAGGTATAGTGGGGTTGGAAGCTGGTGGTGTAGTCGACCTCAGGGGTGGCGTCGTGGTGGCCGTAGGTGGTGGTTTGAGGTGATGGTGGCCGGAATTTCCCAAAACAGAGGAAGGTTTATTTGTTGTTGTACTTTCGGTGATGGGTGGTGGTTGTGGTGTTGCAGATGGGAGGAGAGGAGGTGGGACCAGCCTGGAGCCGTCGTTGGTCAGTGGTGATGGCTGTGGTGGCCAGAGGTGGAGTGGTGTTGTGTAGATGTTAGGTCGAGTTTTGGTGTCGTGTAGGGAATTAGGGCGTGAGATTGAGGGGTGTTGGTGGCGGTATGGCTGGTGGTTAGGTCGTGTGTGAGTGCATCGGGATGCAGGCTAGTGGTGGCTAGGTTGGGTTGTGTCGGTAGTGACTTGAGGAGTCGGGTTTTGGCGGGTTAAGGAAGGGGTGTCAAACATGGTTAAAAACGTGTTATATGGGTTTATGGGAGATGTTTCACGGGTTGTATAGGTGTATTTGGTGTTGGGTTTCATTAATTAATTATAAGACGGGTTTTGCGTATTATCTTACACGAGTTAATAATTAATGTAAATAAAATTATAATTGACTAAATTATAATAATGTATTGAACAATTAATAGTTAAATTATAAATATATATTATTTATCTATAGGTGACGGACTTGTGGAACGGATTTATTGAAGAATACTTTTAGTAGATTGCATTAATTGGATTGCTTACTAGGTAGGGATAAATCCTACTCAACTCTCGTCTGTTATTGTACGATATGGTGGATGATATATATTGAAGTGAATTGTTTACATATTGATATTATTGATATTGTTGGAAGGGAGAAATTACATTATACTGTGTTGTTATTAATATTGTTGTGGACGCATAATTATGATGAGGTGAGTTTAATTATTATCGTTGATTATGAATATGGAATTATGATAGGAGGTATTGCAGTCAGATGTATGTTGTTAAGGGAGTTGTACTCTACGGTGAATGGTAATATGTACGTTGTGAGGAAGGGATACTATTACAATATGGCGGTATGTTGTTAAGGGAGGGGTACCATGGTGATATGAGCACGTTGTTAAGAGAGGTGTGTTATGTCATGAAAAGGAGCACGTTGTTAAGGGAGTAGTGCCATGTGTATGGAATTTGATTGTCTATTGTATGTTCTTGTTGTTAGTATTTATTCCTACTCAACCTCGTGGTTGACAGTGTATTCGTGAACACTTGTGATGAACCGTAACTGGGCAGCAGTCTTGACAAGAACTTAAGATTAGCTGACTTGGGAGCTTATGGGGATGCGTGAGGACTTAGCCAGTCTACCAATAAGTCTAGACCATTTAGTTAATTAATCACTTTGTTTATTTCCGCTGCGAGTTGTATTTAATTTTACATTAAGTTTTAGTTTGGTTAAGTTGTAATAAACATATAATCGCTAAATTCTATTTAAAGTACTTTGGTTTGTTGTACTTTGTTATTCACTACCTCAGGAAACCAAGATGGTAACAGTCCTATTTGTTTGGGAATGTCTTGCTAAAGGCTCCTGAATAAATGGGGTGTTACAAAGTGGTATCACAGCAAAACGATCCTCGGGCCTAACCAATGAATATAATAATGAATTTATGATGTGTCTAATAAAATGAACTCGGGTAAAAACTGTTTAGGAGCCCTCTTATTAGGTTAGGGAGACGTCCTTGATCTGGCCCTTTCCAGTTTTGAACCGGTTAGTTGAGAGATATTGAAGTGTGGGGTAATTTGAAATGAATATTGTTTACTTTCTTTGGAGTCTTTGTTTGCCTTGGATAAGTATTGTTTTCATTGATGACTGCGGTTATGGGGACATAACTTTGCTTTTAAAGAGAGTGGGATGTGATATTATACGATTTCAAGCATTGGTATAAGCATGTGGGTATGGGAAAAGTGTGTTGGCATGTATTTGGGAGGAGTAGTTATGATTAACATGTGAAGTATGACGGAAAATGCGTGAAATTGTGTCGATTGTAATTTTGGTTGATTTCTCCGATTCTTACCCTTGTTTGCATTGGCTTCCATTTATTGACTGTTTAAAATATGTGGACGAAATTTATATATCTAATAGCTTTGTGTGTTAGATTTCATATGCCTCTGGTTTTATGCTTATATAATTTACGGTTTAAGAGTAATAAATATTTTAGTGGACAGTGGTCAGAATATTCCTGTACAGTTATGATTTTGACAAAACATTTTGTAAAATTTCTCATTTAATATGTACTTAAGATTTTTGCCTGATTCCAACTCCACTGTTTAAAAGATTCGTATATGTTTTCAAATTGATAAGCCATGTTAATTTGTGATGTCTCTGCAATTTATGGTGATTTTTACAAGTTGACCTAAGATTCTGACAAGTTGCTGTTAAATTTATGTTTCGACCAAACAAGTTGTACAATTCATTATAAATTGACCTTATGTGATTTCGACTTGATTCTTTCTCTCATGATTATTTGACTCTCTGTATTTTCTAAAATGTATAAGTACTCAATAAGTAATTAAGTTATTATTTATTAATGATTTTTGAAATTTGTACCATGTTTTCTTATTCTTGAAATATAAGTTTTATGCCAAAATTTTAAAGAAATTGTTTTCGCATGTTTTGCACCTTGATGTTTGAATGTTGTAAATTATGTGAAGTAGATTACCATGTCTAGTGATATGAGAAATGTGTTGCCCTAAGCCTATATAATTACATTGACTACATACATGTTTTAGTTAGACTTCGTTAGTAAGAAATAAACGCGCAAGTAATAAATCTAAATTAATTCAAAGGTTGTTGTTATCCAATTATCCATCAGTCGATGTTATGTTGAGAATAATAATTATCTTATGTTACAATGTGTATTACATGTTTTTATGATGTTACAATAAATGGTTTATTTATTTCCATTGTTTGGTATCTCGAACTTCGAAGACGAAGTTAATTTTTAGGGGGATAGAATGTGATACTTCAAATGTTTTGAGTTATTATTGTGACACCTTTTGATAAGTTGGTGTAGTTAATAATAGTAAATGGTTAATTGTGTAATCATAAGTTGTAATGGTACTCAGTTGTATGGATGTTGTAAAAGTTTTTGTAGTATTTCTGGGTGAACTTTGGGATGAAGTTCATTTTAAGGGGGAAAGACTGTAATACCCGGTAATTTGATAAGTATTTATAAGAATAATTTGTGTAATTCAAATAATTAATTAATGACATTTATAATAATATTAGTAAATAAGACGTTAATTAAATAATAAAATAAATAAGCAAGTCGGGAATTGGACTGAAAGGCAATTGAGCTTCGGCCATGTGCCATATGTGTGTGGGCCGATTTTATTGGCCTAGTATGAGTGTGGTCGGGAATTGTATCGGGATTTAATAATAGTAATAATAGTAGTAGTAGTAGTAGTAGTAGTAGTAGTAGTAGTAGTAGTAGTAGTAGTAGTAGTAGTAGTAGTAGTAGTAGTAGTAATAGTAGTAATAATAATAACAATAATAACAATAATAACAATAACAACAATAACAACAACAACAATAATAATAATAATAATAATAATAATAATAATAATAATAATAATAATAATAATAATAATAATAATAATAATAATAATAATAATAATAATAATAATAATAATAATAATAATAATAATAATAATAATAATAATAATAATAATAACAATAATAATAATAATAATAAGCTTTCTCTCTCTTGTCGGTTAGAGAGATTTTTCTCTCGAGAAGGAACGACACCATTGATGCTCAATCCTTCCCCCATGGCTAGAGGGAGAGGGCGCCCGACAAAATCAAGCACTTCTTCAGCTTCCTTGCAAGATTCTGATTCTAATGGTTCTAATTTTCCTCCTTTAACTTCGTATTTTTCTCTGTGTAAAGCTCGCCTTCGTAGTTCTCTAGTAAGTAATTCTATGGTTTCTCGTGCTTCATCATCCCCTACTGTTGTTATTCCTACTCCACCTGTTTTCCCGCAAGTTGTAGACCCACTGGTTTGTGCAAACTCGTCTGGGTCAAACTCAGGTCCTTCTCTGAAAACAGAGGAAGCCATGGCTGCTCCTGTCACTCCTTTGGAGAATCCCAGTTCTAGTTTACAACAGCCTTGTCATGTTCCTTCTGCTAATCCCCTTGTCTCCCCTACCCCTCCCATTCCTCCACCTTTGGGGAAAAATTGGGCTGATGTCACTAAGGGTAAGGGTACTATGGGTATGAGCTTGTTCTTTGATGAAGACAGTGCTAAGTCCACTGAAATTGACATTCATATGGATGAGGTTCAGGATGAAGTTGTGAAATGGAAGTTCACTCTCATGGGTAACGTTCTTGGTGCTAAACCCACTCAGAAACAAGTCTCTGATTTTGTTCAGAAAAGTTGGAACCATGGTCCTTTGCCTCTTGTTCAATACTTCAAGAAAGGCTGGTTAAGTTTCAAGTTTGACACTGAAGAGGCCATGAATGAAGTCTTAAGAATAGGGCCTTGGAAAGTTGGTTCAAACTCTCTTATATTGAAGCAATGGTCTCCCTATTTCTCTTGTATCATGGAAAGTGTTGCCTTAGTGCCTACATGGGTTTTATTCCCTGATTTGATCCTTATATGTGGACTGACTATATCCTAAGTAAGATAGCTAGCAAGATTGGCAAGCTGCTCTTTGCTGACTTGCACACTACTTGTAAGGCCAGGCTTTCCTTTGCTAGAGTCCTTGTGGAAGTTGACATCTCCAAAGACTTGCCTAAACATGTTGCTATTAATGCCCCTTTCATTGGTCATTCTGTTCAGAGGGTAGTCTATGAATGGCTCCCATACTACTGTCATACTTGTCACAAAATTGGTCATAATGCAGCCAACTACAAGAGGAACAAGCCCCCTGTCCCTAAGAGTCAAGATGACAAAGTGGTTGAGGGACCTAAGAAGCCTGGCAAAAAGGTTTATAACTTGTTGTGAAACCTGTCTCTGTAGCTGCCCCTCCTGTTGTGGACCCTGCCTCAGAATGCCACATGCTAGGTGGTACCTCATCACCATTGAGTTGAGATTCAGTTGCCCTGAAGGAAAGGATGGATTCAAAATGCTCTGAGATAGGTCCTCCTACTCTTGATGAGCCTCCTGATCCTCCCTCTACTGGTGATGAAATGCACTCAGAATGTAGTATGCTAGGGCATGACACTGGTCAGGAATTGGACAGCTCAGAGTTGGGTTTTGTAGAGCCTTTTTTCCCTGTGAGAAACTCTAATACCTCAGGTCTTCTTACATCTCCTAATATTTCAATGTTTTGCAGAAAGATATCCCTTCATGTGACACTGATTTAGACTCTTCTCCTTTAGTGGCTGAACCCCCTGATCCACACTTAACATGATTATATCCTCATGGAATATTAGGGACCTAAATAAGCTTTTTAAGCAAATAGAGGTTAATAGGTTTCTTACTCAGAATAAACTGGATATCCTTGGTATCTTGGAAACCAGAGTTAAGGAAAATAAATCCCAGAGGATTTTGAGAAATAAATTTAGGGGTTATAGTTCTTTTTGCAATTATAGTAAGCACTATAATGGTCGGATTTGGCTCATTTCGAATTCTTCCACTACCAGAGTCACCATTTTGCAGGTTCATGCCCAAGTTTTGCATTGTCATGTTCAACATTTGGCTACTGGTAGAGCTTTTCATAAGTCTGTAGTCTATGGCAGCAATTGCCCTGTCAAGAGGACAACTCTCTGGGATAGTTTGACTGATATGGCTCCTCAGGTTGGGCCCTAGGTTGTCATGGGAGATTTTAACATTGTTAGGTATAGTCATGAAAAAATTGGTAATCTGCCTGCTCACTTGCCTGATATGATTGACTTTAACAACTGCCTCTCTTCCTGTGGCCTTGATGATATGCAAGGGACTAGCAATGATTTTACTTGGTTTAATAAGCAAGACCCTTCTACTAGAGTTTACTCTAAGCTTGATAGAATTTTGGTAAATGGTGACTGGCTTCTCACCTTTACCCAGACTGTTGCTCAATTCTTACCCCCTGCGATTTCTTATCACTGCCCAGCTCTACTGACTTTCCCTGGGGATCCAGCACCTAAGAAGCAGTTTAAATTCCTATATTGTTGGATTGACCATCCTGATTTCCACCATCAAGTTACTGTAGCCTGGAATAGTAGGGTCACTAGTAATTACATGTTTAGGTTTATGGCTAAACTAAAGAATACTAGGGGTTGCCTCTGTTTTCTTTATGCCCAGTGGGCTTGTGATTGTGGGAAAAGCAAAGGCAGCCACAGGAGGATAAGAATAAGTGGGAATTAGTTGTAAAATTGCCAGAAAGCCCAGTTAACGAAAAAAAGCAAGCCTCTAGTTTTGGGAATTGTTTGATCGTCTTTCTCTGAGGAGGAGGCGAAACATAATTAACTTGAATTCAGGACAGCTTTTCGAAATCTTAAGCAGTTGTATCCTGCTCACTTTTCTAGTATTAGCGACAGAATTGAAAAGGTGAGGACTAAGTTGAACCAATGTTTCCTAGATCTTCAACTCAACCCTCTTTCTGAGGAACTCATCATTAAAGAGAAGGAGTTATCACTGGCTTTTTGGAAACTGAAGGATGCTAAAGCTAAGATCCTGATACAAAGAGCAAAGATTCATGATATAAAACTTAATGATGGTGGGTCTAAGTTCTTTTCCACCAGGATTAAGTCGAGGCAGCAGAATCAACTCATTGGAGAAATTCAGGACTTGGCTGGTTGTACTCATCAGGGGCTTCATGAGGTGGGTGATGCTTTTGTTTCTTACTATCAGCAACTCCTTGGTTCTTCTATCTCTGTCCAGAGTATGGATCTTTCTTCTGTTACCCAAGGGGGGTGTCTAGATGAACATGATAAGTTGCTGCTCACTGAGCCTGTGTCCAGGGGGGAGATTAAATCTGCTTTATTCTCCATTGGCTTTAACAAAAGCCCTGGCCTGGATGGTTTCTCTTCTGGTTTTTTCAAAGCCACTTGGGACATAGTTACTGATAACTTCTGTCTTGCAGTTGCTGGCTTTTTCAGGACTAGATTCATGCCTAAACAGGCCAATGTCACTCTTATTTCACTTATTTCAAAAAAAGAAAGTTGTCCAGACTGTCAAAGATTTCCGGCCTATCTCCTGCTGTTCTGTAATCTATAAGACTATTAGCAAGATTTTGACTAATAGACTGCAGAAGCTGGTGGCTAAGCTAGTGGGCTATGAGCAGGCTGCTTTTGTACCTGGTAGGAGCCTCCATGAGAATGTTATGTTAACTCAGAGTTTGGTTAAGGGGTACCAAAGAAAGTACCTCACTCCTAGGTGCATGCTAAAAGTGGACATAAGTAAGGCTTTTGACTCTATCTAGTGGTCTTTCCTTTCTAATGTGCTTAATGTACTGAATTTCCCTGAAACTTTCATAAAATGGATCATGGGGTGTGTTACTGGTGCATGGTTTACTCTTAAAGTCAATGGTTCAAATTATGGGTTTTTCAAAGGAAGGAGTGGAGTTAGGCAAGGGGACCCTCTGTGTCCCCTACTTTTTGTCCTTAGTATGGAGATGCTCTCTAGGATGTCTCCTACCACCCTAAATTTGTGAAGGTTGGCCTCACACATCTCATTTTTACCGATGACCTCATGGTCTTTACTAGGGGATATTTACAATCTGTTCAAAAAGTTGCAGAAATTCTGAAGTTATTTGCTAGCTGGTCTGGATTGAATGCTAATTTTGAGAAATCTGAGGCTTATTTTGGTGGAGTCAACTCTGCTCTGAAACAGCACATTCTTAATGCCATTGGACTAAAGGAAGGTTCTTTCCCCTTTAGATACCTTGGCCTTCCTATACATCCTTCCAGGCTTACTAGTACAATGTATGATCCTATTGTTCAAAAAGTTCAGCACCTTGTATGCAGTTGTGCAGTCAAATTCCTCGCCTATGCTGGTAAAACTGAAGTTCTAAACTCTATGGTCTTTGGTTTGGAGAATTTTTGGTGTGGTAGTCTTCTCTTGCCACAGAATGTTTGTGCCATCATTACAAAGCTACGTAAACAGTTATTCTGGGGTTATCAGGAAGGGCAAAGGAAATTAGTCTTTAAGGATTGGGCAAGTATCTCCAGTCCTTGGTCTGAGGGTGGATTTCAGATTAAGAATCTTGCTATTTGGAATCAGGCCAATATGCTTAAGTGGCTTTGGCATTTTGTACATGGATGTGGTTCTATCTGGACTGACTGGATTAGGCACGATTTCTTGGCCAATACCTCCATTTGGGATTTACAAATCCATGAATATCACTCTGAGAGCCTTCGTAATGTCCTCACTACTAGGGAAATTTGGGTCATTCATTGTGGTAGCAGACAGAAGGCTATGGATATGTTGGACACTTGCACTACCAAAGGCAAATTCTCTATTGGTAAAGCCTATAATTTCCTCAGGCCTAGATTTCCTACTCATGCTTGTTATAGAGCAGTTCAGGATCCTTTCCTTTTGTCTAGACATAAGTTCACTCTTATGTTAGCTCTCCAAAGGAAGCTTGCTACAGCTGATCAGTTTTGCAGGAGGGGAATTAGCATTGTTAACAGGTGCTGCCTGTGTAAGCAGCATGCTGAATCACCTAGGCATCTGTTCTTCCAATGTACCTATTCTAAGGCTGTCCTTTCTTCTCTTTTCACTTGGATGGGACTCCAACTTCGAGATTTGCAGCTTAGGAGCCTTATCCTCTGGTGTCACCGTAGCAAACCTAAAAAACATTGGAGGAACAAGTGGTTCAAATGCAGTATTGCTGCAGTCACCTATTACCTATGGAGGGAAAGGAATTATAGGCTATTCGAGGACAAGGAGAGGCAAGCCTCTGTGTCAGTATTCTACTTTTACACAAATCACCTACTATTGCACATGATGAAATACTAGAGGCCTTAAGTGTATAGGAGCTTTCTCTAGCTTCTAGTTGTATAGTGGTTATGCTTGTAAGAAACTCATGTAATCCTTTCTTTGGAATATATGAGAATATCATTCTTGCAAAAAAAAAATAATAATAATAAAAATAATAATAGTAATAATAATAATAATAATAATAATAATAATAATAATAATAAAAATAATAATAATAGTAATAATAATAATAATAATAATAACAATAACAATAATAATAATAACAATTACAATAATACTAATAATAATCGTATTTGTATAATAGTAATAATATGATAATTACATAGTTTCCTAATTGCTTCCTTATACCCTATGACCTCCCTATATAAATAGACCTTATTCATCATAAAACACAAATAATTCACATAAGAGAAAAGAGAAGGAAGAACTAGCTAGGAGATCGTCACAAGATAATTTTCCAATCATCTCATAACATACTTACCTTAATATTGATATAACTAATTATTAGACCACCGTTGACTGACCCGAGACCATGACCATGACTGGGAAACATCAGGGAGTAGCCGGACCTCTTTTTGACCACCATTGACCGGCGGGAAAAGGGTGTTTGAAGGGTGTTTTCGAGGGTGTTTTCGAGGGTGGTTTGAAGGGGTTGTAATATGGGTTTACACGGATTTAATCCTTATTCGTGACTAGTCTTGACTCAGACCTGGGTTGGGTTGAATTGGGGTGATAGGTCGACCATGGTGGGTGGTCAAGGGTGGTGTTTGGTACGGTGGTTGGCCGGAATTACGAGCTAGGGCAGAATTGTTGTTTAAACACGATGTAACTGTTTAATGCTCGTTGCCTTGACCTGGGTATGGTGGGGATGGAAGTTGGTGGTGTAGTCGACCTAAGGGGTGGCGTCGTGGTGGCCGTAGGTGGTGGTTTGAAGTGATGGTGGCCGGAATTTCGCAAAACAGAGGAAGGTTTGTTTGTTGTTGTGCTGTCGGTGATGGGTGGTGGTTTTGGTGTTGCAGATGGGTCGAGAGGAGGTGGGACCACCCCTGGAGCCACCGTTGGTCAGTGGTGATAGCGGTGGTGGCCAGAGGTGGAGAGGTATTTTGTAGGTGTTGAGTCAAGTTTTGGTGTCGGGTAGGGATTTAGGGCGTGAGATTGAGGGGTACTGGTGGCGGTATGGCTGGTGGTTAGGGCGTGTGTGAGTGCATCGGGTTGCAGGCTAGTGGTGGCTAGGTTAGATGGTGTCGGTGGTGGTTTGAGGAGTCGGGTTTTTGCGGGTTAAGGAAGGGGTGCCAAACATGGTTAAAAATGTGTTATACGGGTTTATGGGAGTTGTTTCACGGGTTGTATAGGTGTATTAGGTGTTGGGTTTCATTAATTAATTATAAGACATGTTTTGCGTATTATCTTACACAAGAAAATAATTAATGTAAATAAAATTATAATTAACTAAATTATAATAATGTATTGAATAATTAATAGCTAAATTATAAATATTATTTATCTATAGGTGACGGACTTGTGGAACGGATTTATTGAAGAATACTTTTAGTAGATTGCATAATTGGATTGCTTGCTAGGTAGGGATAAATCATACTCAACTCTCGTTTGTTATTGTACGATATGGTGGATGATATATATTGAAGTGAATTGTTTATATATTGATATTATTGATATTGTTGGAAGGGAGAAATTATATTATACTGTGTTGTTATTAATATTGTTGTTAACGCATAATTATGACGAGGTGAGTTTAATTATTATGAATGTGGAATTGTTATAGGAGGTATTGCAGTCAAATGTACGTTGTTAAGGGAGTTGTACTCTGTGGTGAACGGTAATATGTACGTTGTGAGGGAGGGGTACTATTACAATATGACGGTACGTTATTAAGGGAGGGGTACCATAGTGATATGAGCACGTTGTTAAGGGAGGTGTGTTATGTCATGAAAAGGAGCACGTTATTATAGGAGTGGTGCCATGTGTATGGAATTTGATTGTCTATTGTATGTTCTTGTTGTTAGTATTTATTCCTACTCAACCTCGTGGTTGACAGTGTATTCGTGAACACCTGTGATGAACCGTAACTAGGGAGCAGTCTTGACAGGTACTTAAGATTCGCTGACTTGGGAGCCTATGGGGATGTGTGAGGACTCAGCCAGTCTACCTAGAAGTTTGGACCATTTAGTTAATTAATCACTTTGTTTATTTCCGTTGCGAGTTGTATTTAATTTTACATTAAGTTTTAGTTTGGTTAAGTTGTAATAAACATGTAATCGCTAAATTTTATTTAAAGTACTTTGGTTTGTTGTACTTTGTTATTCAATGTCTCGGAAAACCGAGATGGTAACAGTCCTATTTATTTGGGAATGTCTTGTTAAAGGCTCCTGAATAAATGAGGATGTTAAACTCGTTCAAAGTATTTTTAGTACTATGGTTCTTTCGAGTTCAAGCTCATTTACACTAAGTGTTGGTTCAAACCCAAAAGGTACCTACGCCTATTACGCGGTATTATATGCTCACTATTATTATTTTCCGAAAAATATTTATTTATTTTTTATTTTAAAATGTTTTATAATTCTTAAATCATGTGGGGATTGTTGGAAAATATTTGTGATTTAAGAATTTATTTATGAGTTTTAATACAATAACAACAACAACAACATCAGAGCCTTAATCCCAAAATAATTTAGGGTCGGCTGATATGAATCATCCTTTAAAACCGTTCATGGGTGAACACACACCTCAAAATGCGAAAAAAATTAAAAAGGCAAAAATGAAAAACAAAAGGGAGAGCGAAACGTAATACAAAGTCAAGGTAAATTTATAGGTTTTAAAATCGAAGTCCGGATTTCTTTTATAAAAACTTGAAAATTTAAATTGAGAATAACGATTATAACGATTTTGAAAACCGAACTAGAATTTAAGGATCCGGAATACCTTAAAAGTAAACCAAGTAAAATATATAAGAAAGTGGTCGGTAAAAAAGGTATAATAAAGGAGAGAAGAACAAATATTTTTTTTTTAAAGTTAAATAAAAACACTAAATATATCAAAAAAAAACCATCAAATACTAAAAAAACCACATATATCCTTTCCCTCCACTGTGCCCTCTCCGTCACCATACTCTCCTCAAGCCCCAGAAATCTCATATCGTGCTCTATCACTCTCAACCATGTCTGTCTCGGCCTCCCTCTACCCCTAGGAACCTTTTCTGTTCTCCAAGTCTCTAGCCTCCTAACTGGTGCGTCCATAGGTCTCCTTCTCACATGGCCAAACCATCGTAGTCAATTTTCCATCATCGTGTCCTCTATTGGCTCCACTTTTACCTTTCCCCTAATCACCTCATTCGTTAATCGATCTTTCCATGTATGGCCGCACATCCACCTCAACATACGCATCTCTGCCACACTCATCTTTGAATGTGACAATGTTTCACGGCCCAACACTCGGAACCATAAAGTAAGGCAGGCCTAATTGTCGTGCGATAAAATTTTCCCTTTAATCTTTAGGGCATATCTTTATCGTATAAAAACCCTGAAGCACTCTTCCATTTCAACCATCCCGCTTTAATTCTGTGAGCGACATCTCCATCTAACTCCCCATCTCTTTTAATAATAGATCCTAGATATCTGAAGAAATATGACCCCTCAACAACATTCCCGTCGAAAATAATACTCCCCATCTTTGTCGATCTCGACCCGCCATGTTAGTGAACCGGCACCTCAAATACTCGGTATTACTCCTACTCAGCCTAAACCCACGAGTCTCTAAAGTATGCCTCCACAATTCTTACTTTCTCTCCACCCCCTCTTTCGTCTTATCAATCAACACAATATCATCAGCAAACATCATACACCAAGGGATATCGTCCTAAATATCCCTTTCAACTCATCCATAACAATAGCAAAGAGAAAAGGACTAAGTGCGGAACCTTGATGCACCCCGATGGTAATGGGAACTTCTTCCGTTCTCCCAACGTTAGTGCGAACACTTGCACTTGCCCCCTCATACATGTCCTTTATGAGATCAATATATTTTCGAAACACACCCTTTCTCGCCAAAGCCCACCAAAGTACTTTTCTCGGTACTCTATCATATGCCTTTTCCAAGTCAATAAAAACCACATGCAAGTCTTTCTTCTTGTCCCTATGGTGTTCCATCAACTGTCTCATGATAAAAATCACATCCATAGTCGATCTCCCAGGCATAAATCTAAATTGGTTATCCGAGATGTCTACACATTTCCTAAGCTTTTGCTCGATTATCCGCTCCCATAACTTCATCGTATAACTCATAAGTTTAATTCCCCGATAATTGGAACACTCTTGAACATCACCTTTGTTCTTGTATAAAGGGATAAGAGTGCTTCTCCTCCAAGCTGATTGCATCTTGTTGCTCCTCCAATCTTGTTGAAGAGCATGATTACCCATTCGATTCCTTTCTCCCCGAAGCACCTCCAAACTTCTCCCCAAAGCACCCCCAAACTTCTATGAGTTTTAATATTTGACCAAATATTTTTCTAACAACCCATTTATCCAAGAGCATTTAGCAAGACATTCTCGGATAAATAAAACTGTTACAATCTCAGTTAATCCTGCAATAGGAAATAAGACATCCAAGTATAACACTCCACAGCCAAAACATCTCGTCTCATCACTGCTCGCGGGTCACATGCCTTACCCCTGAGCCTGCAGGTCCACGGCCACACCAACTCCGTCGTGCCTGGCCACTCAATCAGCAGGTCCACGACTCTTCCACATCCCAGTGTGAAGCTGAATGAACCCTTGATGCCTGGGTTCTTTTTGGCTATGGATGGGGGTTATCTACTCTGGATTCAGTTTAAGTATGAGGAGATTTTTAAGTATTGTATTAAGTGTGGTAAAGTGGGACACAGGGGGGCTCAGTGCAGGGAGTCTATTATGACTATTGTTTCAAGTATAAATGGGATGTTGGATAGGACTATGAATAAGGGCTTTGTGGTTTTTCATTCTCACAGTAATCATACAATGTTCAATATGGATCTTTGTGCTACCCCCTCTACCACCAAGTTTATCTCTTCTAATGTTCGTCTTGTTAATGAGAGGGTGGACAGAGGTCGTGAGAGGCAGAGGGAGTCACCTGAGAGGCTGGTTGACTTTGAACTGGGTCTCACTCCTGGTGGTAGGGTGTATCCTGGGATGCGGTTTGCTATAACTGATAGACCCTTTGCTGCCCCAGTTTTCTATCCTATGGGTTTTGGTGGGGGAGGTATGGGGGGAAATGAAGCTGCTGCTGGTAATCAGGGTGTTCGTGTGGATGTTGGAAGTCAAAGGGGTCAAGGGGATGCTGATATGAGAGATGTACAGGGTTCCCAGGCTAATAGGGGGTGTGATTCCAGAAGTGCAGATGGCTGAGGGGGCTCAGGTTGCAGGGTATCCACCTGTTGTTGATAATTTAGGGGTTGGAGGACTTTTTCAGGATCATGGGTTAAGGGGTGCTGGTTCTGGAGCTGCTGCTGATGGTCGACCTGGGTTGGGAGGGTGGCTACATGGAGAATCTTCTCAGCATGGTGGTGGGAATGGGATGGGTGCTGATCAGGGGACTGTTGTTGCTCCTGCTAATAAAGCTAGTAATTCTGATGATTACCACAGTGCTGCTGAGGATTATGATCAACAAGGAAACCCTTTACATGGGGTTCCAAGTTTCCTGCATCAAGTGCAAGCTGTTGATCCTTACTTACTATATACTGGGGCTAGTTCTTCAAGGGGTGGTCTGAACCGTGATTTAAGAATTCAGGAGGCAATCCTGAATAGGGTTGAGAGTGATGTTGATTGGGCAAGAATGGAAGATGACCACCGTGGGCTGAATCAGACCTTTGATCCTCCACCTCAGGGACTGCCAATTGTGTACCATTATCTAGAAGGTTTTGGGCATTAACCTGGGGAGGGGGAGGAGGGATCAGCTGATATGGACTTGGGTTCACCATCTGAGGATATGGGGACTCCATTAGAGGATACCTCTGTGGAAATTATTGATATAAGCTCTGATTCTGAATTTGATTTGGGACCACCTGCCTGCTCTTGGGTTCTGAACCCAGCCATGTTGGGACGTTCCTCTGATGAGTCCTCTGAATTCCATCATAGCAGTGCTATTAACTTGATTTCTACTTCTGAGGAGGCAGCTGAGGTAACTTCTGATCTGTGTGTCCATGTTGTGGCTGATGAGAGGGGTGCTGGAAAGGCTGGGGTTGAAGCTGGTGTGGGGGGGAGTGGTGTGGGTAGAAGTGAGGTTAGGGGTCATACTCCTCTCTCCTCTACTGGGATTGCTATAATGGAGGCTAAGTTGAATGCTGTTGAAGAAGCACTGAACAAGAAGATCTCCACTCTTCGTGCAGCTAAGGTTAAGGGCAGTGATAGCTCTTTGAAAATGAAAGGTTTGCTGATTGAAGAGACCATGTCTTCTCCACAGGAAGGCTTTCCTATGAATTCAACATGTCGTCCCTCTGCTAAACTCATTGCTACTATGGATGAGGGCCGCGTGGTTAGAGCTGGGTTGTCTGATGGATTCATGGGTGTTGTTGATTTGTATCATCGCCCTGATCATATGGAGGCTAGGAGGGATGTTATTTGGGGCTCTAGGAAGAGGAAGTGCTGTACTGAAGTGGCAAATGTGGTTGTTCCAAATGCTGTTATTACTTCAATTGAGAGTGCAAAGTCCTACCTCGTTCATCTTGCCAAGAAATTATGCAGTGGAAAGGGTATTCAAGGTGACAAGGGTGTGGTGGGAAGAGGCTTTCGTGTTACTGCTCCTGATTTGGTGATGGATGATTCTTCTGAGTCTTCTGTTAATGATGCTGATGCTGATGGTTTTGCGGAGGTCTTAGTAATGCGCTCTCCCCTACAATTCCTAAGATAAGAGCGCTTCTTAGTAGGAAGTACTATGATTTTCTTTTTCTTATGGAGACTAAATGTAATGCTAGTTCTATTAGCCCTTTGTTTCGTTCTTTTGGTTTTGATATGTCTGTTGGAATGGACGCATTAGGCGCTTCTGGAGGATTATGGGTGGGATGGCGTAGGGGAGAAAAAATAAGCCATGTCTACTCTTGTATGAATTTTGTTATCCTTCGTATTGCGAAATATAATGGGATTTTATGGTACTTGGTTCTTTTTTATGGGGCGCCAAAAACAGCTATGCGATCTTCGGTGTTACATGAGTTGGAGGGTTGCATTGCTTCTTTCGAATACCCTTTTTTGATAATTGGCGATTTTAACCAAGTAGAATATTCATGTGATAAATGGGGTGCTAATTCTTCTTCACTCAATGGTGTCGCGGTTTTTAACGAATGGAGGGTGAGAAATGAGCTTGTTGGCATACCTTTTAAAGGACCGTGTTTCACGTGGTGCAATAATAGAAAGGGTCTCAATCGGGTGTATGAACGACTTGATAAGGCCTTAGCTTCTAAGGACTGGTTTGCGGTTTTTCCTAATACTAGTCTGATGCATTTTCCAATCCAGATTTCGGATCATGCGCCAATTGAGTTGGATCTCAACCTTGTACATAATGTTAATAGGAAACCGTATAAACTAGATTCTTGGGCTCTTGAAAATGAGGATTGCCTCATGGAAATTAGGAAGGCTTGGGCGGTTAACGTTGTGGGTTCCCCGGCTTTCAGAACAGTTAGAAAACTGGCCCTGGTAAGGCAGAGGGTTTAATCTTGGGCTCTTGATAAAAGAAGTGAGTGGAATCATAAATGGGAAGAGTTCGATATTCGTTTGGAAAAAGGCATGGATTTAGCTATAAGGGAGGGGAAGGATGAGGAATATACTAAAGTTGATGAAGAGGTACGGGCTTTTGCTAGAGCGGCTGCTAGCTTCTGGAAGCAGAGACCAAAATTACGGTGGGCTGTGGATGGTGATGCTTGCACCAAATATTTCTTCAACTGGGTTAAAGGGAGAGCGGGTAGAAACTTTATTTATGGGATTCGGAATGCTGAGGGTGATTGGGTGTATGATCCGGGGGAGGTGGGTCAGGCTTTCCTGGGATACTTTAAAGACCTTTACAAAGCTCATTCACAGCATAGCGCAGATGATAGCCTGAATTTCCTAGATGCTGAGGACGAGATTTTTACGGGAATCACAAAACAAGTTACAGATGATGATGCGGATTGGTTACGGAAACCTTTCTCCGCAAAGGAGGCCCGGAAGGCTGTTTTCCAAATGGGGGAACTCAAGTCACCTGGTCCTGATGGTATCCCGGCGTTTTTCTTCCAGAAATGTTGTGGGGTGATTAAATCTGATTTCACTAAGGCCGTTCTCTCGTTGCTTAACTCCGGGAAGGTGTTGAGAGAAGCTAATCGTACTTTTATTACCCTGATTCCTAAGGGGGACAATCCGGAACAGGTTCAGGACTATCGACCTATTAGCCGCTGTAACGTATTTATGAGGATTGTCACTAAGTGCATTGCTAACCGAATGGCTAGGGTGATGAGGTTTCTGGTTGGAGAATTCCAAAATGCTTTCCTTCCGGGTAGGTTAATCAGTGACAATATCCTTCTTGCTCACGAAGCCATTCATGTTATTAATAGACATAAATATGGACAGACTGGCAGATTTGCGTTTAAAGCTGATATGAGTAAGGCCTATGATAGAGTGTGATGGCAATTTTTGGAGTTAACCCTGAGGAGGTTTGGTTTCCCGGAAAATCTGGTTCATCTTATCATGAATTATGTTTCGACGGTTTCCTATGAGGTTCTCCTCAATGGTTCCCCTCTGGAAGTGTTTAAGCCAACGTATGGCCTTCGGCAGGGTGACCCTTTATCCCCCTATCTTTTTATTCTGTGCATGGAGGTGTTGTCTGGGAAAGTGATTCAGGCACAGAATGCGGGGGCTCTTCGCGGAATAAGGCTATGCCCTAATGTCCCTCCTTTGACACATTTGTTCTTTGCGGATGATGTTGTCTTCTTCCTGCAAGATTCCAACAAGTCAATTTACAGCTTGAAGAGCATCTTAGATGCCTATTGTCGAGCGTCAGGGCAGCGCATTAATGATAATAAGTTTGGAGTCTTATTTAGTCCAAGTACAAAGTTGAACCAGGCCAGGGAATGTTTGCAGGTGCTAAATATTCGACATAACGCGGGAATTGGGAAATATCTGGGCCTTCCCACTAAGTTTAACGGTTCGAAGCGTGAGATCTTTGCAGGGCTTATTGAGATGGTTTCGAAGAGAGTGTCCTCTTGGAATGGGATTTTTCTATCACCTGCGGGTAGGCTAACCTTGATTTCGTCCGTCCTATCAAATATTTATAATTACTTTCTATCGGTTTTCAAATTACCGGTAAGTGTGACTAGCAAGATCAATTCAATGCTGGCACATTTTTGGTGGGCTGGATGGAAATCTGGAAGGAGTACTCATTGGTGTAGTAGAAGATTTCTTAGTTTACCTAAGTGTGCGGGGGGCCTTAGGATTCGGAATATTGAGTGCTTGAATCAAGCTTTAATGGCCAAGCAGGCGTGGCGAATTATCTCGGGTCAGGAGTCCTTATTTTGTAAGATTTTTAGGGCCAAATTGTTTGGACGCGAGGGGTGGTCCGCGAAAGCAGCTCCTACAAGACAAAATAATGTCTCCTGGGGTGTACGTGGTATTCGTTATGGGATGGAGCTTATTTTGCATAATATTGCTTGGAAACCTGGAATTAATTCTAGCCTTTCGGTTTAGAACTCCTGTTGGGTGAATGGTGAAAGGCCTGAACCAAGTGACAATGCTATGTTACCCGACAATGTCTAGTTAAAAGATTTACAGGTGAAGGATCTAAGGTTGATTGATGGGTCATGGGATACGGGCTTCCTTCGCTTTTTGTTTACGCCGGAGTTGGTGAATAAGATCTTGGCCATTCCTTGTTGTTTGTCACAGGTGCGCGACAAGGTGTTTTGGAAACACACTAGTGACGGTCTTTATTCTGTTAAAAGTGGGTATGGTATTGCTTTTGAGGAGTATATGAAGATTCATGGTACCACTACGGATAGAGATCGGATTAATGAGGCAGGGGTGTCCTTCTACAAGAAAATTCTCTGGAATTTACCGTGGCCGAGTTCTTGGAAGGTCTTCTTGTGGAGACTTTTGACCAACTCACTGCCGATGGGAGCTGAGTTTATGAGGAGAAATATTCAGGTGGATTCCTCCTGTAAGTTGTGTGTGGATTGTGAGGGGCTTGCCGAGACAAGTGCTCATCTGTTTCGAGATTGCCGAATCGCTTGTCGGGTCTGGGCTTGTTCCGACCTCGGAATTAGGACACTTGGCAGTGCCCACATCAATATTGGGGACTGGGTCATTAACTGGATAATCTATTTAAGAAAAACAGAGGATGCGGAGATTAAGGTCATTAAGTTCCTGGCCACCCTATGGTGCTTATGGCTGGTGCGGAACCGAATTCTGTTTCAGGGGGAACATTTTCATCCTCAAATGTTTTTTTGGTTTGTGGTCATGCTCGGTGGAGACGGCGTTGAGGGCGCTTGAGTCTGGTAAGAAAGATAAGGGGGTGTGGAAGTGGACACATGTGCCAATGATCTATGTCATTTACGAGAAGGGCGGCCCTTCTTTGTGGTAGGAGGTGGGAGAGGGTGCGAGGCAATTCGGGTTATGGTAGATGCGGGATGGAAATCGGTGGGACATGCGGGTATTGGGTGGGTGGCCTATGGGGATGGTGGAAAGCCACTGTTGTCCAGAAGTGTTAGGATTTCCGCGGAATCTGGATTACAAGCTGAAGCGTTAGGACTACGGGATGTGCTAAGGTGGGCTTTTTCACAAGGGATCCTTCATTTGGAGGTCAACTCGGATTGTCTTCAACTTCTAGCTCAACTTGCCGGGCTGGAGAAGGAACACCATCTCATTGATGGTGTCATTCAAGACTTACGTTTTCTTTTCCCTTTTTTTCATTGTTTTTCGTTTAGGTTTGTGCCACGTAGGTTTAATAGGATTTCTCATAACCTTGCAAAAGGAGTTATGGGCAACTAGGTTGTTTGTTTGTTAGTCGTGTCTTTCTTTACAGCTGCCAAAAAAAAAAAAAAAAAAAAAGGAAATCTATATTGATTTTTGTAATGCGTTTTTTGAGAAGTAATTGAGCGCTGTTTTAGGGGGAAAGTCTCTCATATCATTTTTTAGCCAATTATTTTACGGATGTGTAAAATAGAAGAGATAATTCCTACCGAGTATATTCTTAGCATTATAGTTTTGTAAAAAAAATTTATAGCTAACGTATATCGAGGATTAGTTTACTGATATAATAAGTGACTTAGAGATTATTTCCATGATTTTAGCATGTCACTTATCAATTTTGGAATGAATCTCCATAATTTTAGCATAATCATATCAGTTTTCAAGTGGAAATGGAATATTCCGTCTTCGATCTGGCAAATTATGTCGTTTGTTTGCCCAATTAGAGTATTAGATTATTAACTATCTGTTTGGCCTAGTTTATTTGAAATAACTTTTACTTTGTAGAATGAGTTTTTTCATAAACTACTTTTTGAAAAAGTTGTGGTTGTTTGGCCTAACTTTTGTAAAAGTAGTTTCTTAACAAATTGATGTGTTTGGCCTACTACTGCTTTTTAGTTTTTTTTTTTAGTTTCATAATCCTAAGAGTTTTTGGGAGAAGTAGAAGCAGACGCATCAATTTGATGCTTCTGTTTTTAGTAGCTTTTTATTAACTTCTAACTTTTCAAAAGTAGTTTTTTATCTCTCTAAATTATAGTGTTTGGCCCTGCTTCTACTTTTACAATTAGAAAAGCACTTAGAAAACTTGGCCAAACACCCCCTAAGTTTTTTTTTATATAAGTATTTTCGTTTTTTAATTGCTCTAATAGACTGACACGTCAGATTTAACTTCAAATGTGAGATGCTATGTCAGCGAATTTGGCAGCTGCATTAAAGAAGTATATGAAAACTGTGATATTAATTTGTAAACGCAGTCTTACCTGAGAATCATATATCATTCTCAAAGTTCTGTATGTATCAAATTTTATATTGGCATCTTTTGTTTGTTAGATGCATGACTGCACCATTGAACTCCAAACGGTGTACAAATATGGACTTTCTTTGTTAACATTATATTCCATCTTAAATAGAGGCAAGTATCAAGGCAAATCTTAGTGATTTTTTTGGTTTACTATTCATTTTTCTTATATAACTATAAATAAAGGGTTGTGCTTTTTCACATACGCATTTTACTCTTTCACATACGTTTTTTACAATTTTACCCTTATCATTTTTCCTAATCTCCCTCACCCAAAACCAATTACATACTCCTTCCCTCCCTCTGACTTATCATCCCTGCTCCGGCGTATTCTATCCCGGCCTCCCCCTCCTCTGGTCATCTGGTGTAACCAAGATAGTTACCCGTCACATACTCACATGGCACGAATCGACATAATGAAAAATTACAGATTAGTGGAAATTGCCATAAAGTACTGTGATTAATCCGTGTAGCAAACCTAAGAAACTGGTTATGTGCTTGTCGAAGAAATCCGTATAGCAAATCTACATCAATGATGACTAACATTTTACCCACTTCAAATGATCAAGATTGACAGTTTGCCCACCATAATCAAAATACACTGACATAGTTGTGATTACCGAAGAAATTCCTGGAAAGAAGTCATTCAATTCAATACGGAGTATCATTTTGTGGCATACTCGCAGTTGGTGTTCACATATAATCCATTAATTAGAAAATTAGGATCTACTATGCAAATTCTTGGAACAATTAGATTAGGTTTTAGGAAAAAGGATTGGTATAAGAGTTAATTTACTGTGTTTAGATTTTAGGGAAAAAGGGTATTAGTTGGAAAATGAATGAAAAAATGTATGTGAAAGAGTAATGTTCGTATGTGAAAAAAGTAATTCCGTAAATAAATCTATAATTACTTATGAAACTTTAAATTCCTAAACTACCCTTTTCTACTAATTGGTTTGAAATTCAAGTTTTATGGGAGGGAATTGAAAATATCTATGTAATTTGCTATAATAATCCGGTGGCGCCCAACTTGAGTACCACCCGGTGGCGCCATCTCATTTTCCTTAACTAAATAATCAAATTATCTACATAGTATAGATAACACCCAAACCAAATACACCTCCCCCTACTAAAGTAATTAGGAAATGGGTCAAATATAACTACAGACCTCGAATGTAGCACGAATCTGGCGAAACCAAGATAACGTACAGGCACACGCGACTCGCGTGAAGGTCGAATGTTGCTCGAATGTACTGGCTGTAATTCTTCGTTGTTATGTTCGATCTTTATTCGCCCCGCATTCAACCACTAGGTTGCATGAATGTCGAATGTCACATATGGCTTCAAAACCCGACTTAACCCCCAACGCTTAGGCAACACGCTATAAAATCACGGGTATTACAGTCTTCCCTCCTTAAAAGGAACTTCGTCCCCGAAGATCACAATACTTACCCAATTAAAAGGCACAACCAACTAGTTTAACTTAACTAAATAACATACTTAACATACTAATTTAATAAACGCGGCATTACATTCTACCTCCCTTAAAAAAAAACTTCGTCCCGAAGTTCCCTATCCACCTCGATACCAATTTAATCTCAAATACCAATAGGCCCCGTGGTTCCGTGATCAATACAAATTCTACAATTCAAAATATCAATAGGCTCCATGATTTCGTGGTGCAGCACGAACAATATAAATCAATCCTCAATTCTACCCAAATGACCCATCACGCTCACCAACACATACTAAGACAATCCAATAATTAGTCAAAACGTAGTGCTACTATCGCGATATGACATCCTACCCCTCTTAAAATTAAGATTACGTCCGCGTAACCTCAAAAACCATACAACCCTCACCAAGATCCTCAATATTTATGACCACAAACTTGTTTATATCCTAACCAGGTACCCGACCTAAACATTCCACTTATCGTTCGGCCAACAAAAGAATATAACATATCTTGCATTCTTAAAATCTAGACACCTCATGTTCAATAACATTGCAAACACCACCCAAATGATACCACACTGCTAATTCTTACCTCAATCACACACGTAGTCTATAACAATAGCCAACAAAATCTCTTATGTTTACAATGCTCCATGCCTTACACCACCATCTTAACATGGCCCTCAAAGTTCCTTACCTTCTCTTGTCAATCTTAATCATAACCTTATGCATACCTAACAAATCCATATCACCTTCCTAAATCTTGTAGTTAATATAAAGTTTCCTAAGTTAACAATCACATACCTCTTACTATGCAAGAGTAACTCACTCACTTCACTACTATCCCAGTGCCCACCCTTCCTCCATAGTTAGTGTCCTTGCTAATATATTACTTATTATTACCACAACAGATAAATTTAGATATGACCTCATGTACTCATGACACATTTAGATGGCATCCTATGAATTGCTTCGCATACTACTAACCATTCAATCGAGACCTTACAAGGCCATTTGCAAAAAAAATCATACATATAAGCATCCACAGCATTTAATCAACCATTCTTCTTTGACGATTGTAGACTAACCATGTACTCAGTAAAGTATCCATTTTATTTCCCCGAAATATCATAAATAATTAATTACTATACTCTCAACAATAAGATAAACTCTTATACACTACATAATACATCGCAAACTCATGTCATTTTCACTAAATCAAACCACTAGCCCATACTCAACAAATCAATACCCTTTAAGTTTATGAGTCCCAAGTACGACCCCAATGACCTAACCAACCAAAACTACCAAATGCTAATACCAATCCCAAGAATAACAAGTTCCCCGAGCTCCATTCCCTTAGACCATCCACAAGCAAAGGTCGCGCTAATTAGGTCGCGAACCTGTTTTACTCTTAATCCCACTATATTTATCTTGACCTACTTTCACCCTCCTAATCAGAAAGTCACGACCTAGGTCATCAACCCAATCATTTTTCACTTTCCAACCAATTACATATCTCCACATTATATCACCTTTTCATATATATATTTTTTTATTAATTATTAATATTGTCAACCAATCACATACCGCCACATATAGGTCGTGAGTTTGGTCAATTTGCTCCACCAAAGGTCACAAATTGACCTCTTCTCACCAAAGATCACCATAATTTTTTGGTTAATTGTTGATTAGTGTGACCAAGCAAGGTCATGACTTAGCAATTGACCTTGCTTGGGGATAGTCTTATCATCATTACTACACTCAACCATGCCACCTCACAACCGTCATCACAATCTTCATTCAACTTATTCAATCGAACCCATGTCTTATCCCTTATAAAAGCTCAACTACTTTAATACCATAATGTAACCACTATTCATAGCAATATACTAACACACTCTCCTCTAAATATAACGACTCTTTTCCCCCTTTTTATTCAATTTGTCCCTTTCATAGCAATATACTAACACACTCTCCTTTTTATTCAATTTGTCCCACTCTAATGATAATTAAAAACCGCAAAACAATTAATAACACTTCACCACCCTACTAAATACATCGACAGAAAGTCATACAACTCCTTACCCAACGCACCATTTAACTCATTACCAATGTCCCACATTACCTCAAAATATCATCAAATATCATAAGTAGACCCCAAAATAACAATCTAACCACTACCGAGCTTTTCAACTTTTATTACTTCCCTTTAATTCCCTAACATTTCTTCTAATTCCATCTTGTAAATCCCAAATAACTTTCCGCTTACTTACTAGTCTAGTACTTCCTAATAGTCTTACTACATAGTCCATACCATTATTCATGCTACGTTCCGTCCACACTCCATCTTCTCAATTTCGCATATCCATAACACTCTCTTATGCAATTAATATCAATCATTCAAATAATAACATCCTTATCCTAATAGTCTCAACACACCAAGGCACATATATTCACCTTATTCTGTTAACTTTCATAGCACTTACCCCCTAGAGTTCCCTCTCAGTAATCCAAATTTCTAAACACAACGGTCATCTACAAATTCCGACTCCGTCTTAAGATAATTAAGCTCATTAGTTACAATTTCAATTCATTCCAGTATAACAAGTCCTATTACAAACATATAACTACTTGCAATCCTTTATCCGTACATTCAACATGTTTCTTCTCTAGCTGGCCAAAAACAACGTGGCTACATTCCTCAAGCTCACATCACTAATATTCACTGCTCATCACATATCCTGTCTTTTGTCAATCCAAAGGCATAACAACAAACTTATAGTGTCTATATCTAGTCTTAAATGCAGTCATAGAAATATCCTCCTCCTTAATTCTCATCTGATGGTACCCGACCTTAATTCAATTTTAAAAAAATACCCTTGCTTCATTCAGCTGGTTCAATAAATCATCAATCTGAGGTAAAGGGTCTCTATTCTTAATCGTCACATTATTCGGTTCCCTGTAATCAATACATAACCTTGTGCTTCCATCCCTCTTCTTAACAAATAATACATGTGCTCCCTAAGGGGGTACACTCGGTCTCACATAGCCCTTATCCAATAGTTCCTCCAACTATTTCTTTAGCACCTCTAATTCCGTAGGTCTCACACTATAAGGTGCCCTAAAAATAGGTCTCATCCCAGGGTTCAATTTAATACCAAAGTCTATCGCTCTCTAAGGCGGCAACCCTGGAAGGACATTCTGTAAGTCACGCGCCACTTCAATCACTTCTGCACCCTTCTCCCCCTTACGTGTGTCCCTCACATGACACAAGATTAATTGATCTCCTTTCCTTAAGCATGATTTCAGGGTAACAGTTGAAATAAGCTTTGCCATAGGTTTCACCATAAATCCGTAATATGATACTCTTACTCTCTTAGGTCCCCTCAAAGACACTTCCTTTTGATAACAGTCAATAAATGTTCTATGTTTTCTCAACCAATCTATTCCTAAGATGATCTCAAAACCTCTCCAGGGAAACTCAATTAAATCCTCAAGAAAAGAACCTCCCCAACTAAAATAGATTTATTCTTATATTAACTTCTCACAACTCCCCGACTCCCTCGAAGATATTTCCACTTCATATTTTATCACACTAAAATCGTTTTGCCACGATTTATTCGTAATTTGCCACAATTGTGTTGTAATAAAAAAAATATAAGAATATAAAACATACTTATAACATATAAATCCTATATCGGTTCAGGGGCAACACGTTCCTCATATCGCTAGGCATGCTTTCTAATGCACATAAATACATAATTAACATAGTAATCCATACAAGTCACAAAATATTTAACACTAATTATGCAATTTGTTTTTTATTAATAATGTCATTTTGTCATAAGATAATGAAATTTCTCGATAGATTAAATTATGTCACGATTAAACACATATCTGTATCAATCACCCCATCATTCTGCACATACACGCCCATATGGCTCCTTTTCACGTATCCATCTCAAATTTCTTACCTTTCGTTCATATCCTGCAAGCACGGTTAATTATTTCAAAAATCCAATTCATCAGGACCCTTAATGATAAGGTTGTCGCAACCTATCAAAAATAAACCAACCGGTCTCTAACTAATATAGCTAGGGCAGTCGGGATCGTATCCACAAGGAGGCTTTTAGCGTTCTACTTGTCAAATTAAATCTGTCAAAGTCACAAATGGGGTTATTTAAAATGTTTTACTAAACTAAAAGCAAATAAATAAAAGGTTCAAAAAGAGAAATTGAGTCGAGAAAATATAAAGAGAAAGGAGCTAGGATGTCGTTTGACCATGGATTATTACGGGTCAAAGGTAGGGTCATAGGTCAGTCTCAATTACCGGTTAATAAGGTAGTGAAAAGGTCCTCTCGGTCCGCTATTCGTCCTAGAATGCTTGTAGCGGACTCTCGTAACTTACTAGGGCACTCTAATGTGTATGACAGGTCTAACCCTTACCAGGCTTTCGATCTTAGGTCGAAGTTTACCAGTTTAATTAATCAATTATGTCGATTTAACCAATTAATCATAATTAAATGTCACAATTAACAACATAGACCAAATGCGTTCACTAATCTAATCACCCAAATAATACCGTCTCAATCCATGGCTCCCCTAAATCCTAGCAAAAAGGGGTTTAGCTACTCATAACGAAATTAATAGCAATAATTGAAATAGACGATAAAGGGGAAAATTCATACTAGAAGAAAGACAAAATAAATCAAACATAAAATTAATAGCAATAGGGAAGAAATAGAGAATAAGCAGTTAAAACAATAAAAGTGGAAGAAGAAGAAATAAATTAAATTACCAATAATCCGAGTATGAGTAATAGAGAAGAAGGAATTCTAGATCTAAAGTTTTTAGAGAATAAAGTTACGTAGAAGAGTTTTACAGTAGAAGAAAGTAGAATGAAAGATGGCGTAATAAAAAAATTACAAGAGCTTTTATACTAAAGCCCAAATAAAAGAAATAAACTAAGGAACCGTCTGATCCGTGCTATGTGTCGATCGACAATGAGTGTATGCTCAATAGACAATGTAAGCTTGGTCGATCGACAGCTTGTAGAAGTCAATCGACATTGATCTTGTGTCAATCGACAATGACTGAAGCTCTCCAAAATGCTCTTCCTGTGTCGATTGAGGACTGTCTACTGACAAAAAGCACTGATCGGCGATCGACATTGAGCAATTGTCGATTGATAATGAGCAAACAACTCCATTGCATAGAGAACCTGTGTCAATTGACTATGTCTATCGACATATGGCCCTCTGTCTACCGACAACAGCAACAAGTCGATAGACAGCATGTATAAAACTTCAGTCCTCGCTCCTCTTCTATTCTTTTACCGAACGGATTTGGCTTCCAGATGCATAAATGAATCTCAAAACCTGCAAGAGACATGAAACACACCCAAGTAGCAAATACGGGAGGAAATAGAATGAAATAATAAAATAAGCTCATATAAATGCGTGCCAAACATGTGAATAAACGCATATAAAAGGCACGCATCACTTAAGATAAAGCATCCATGCTAACTAACCCACTCTCTCTACCTTTCCCTCAGTGACCGGTTCGAAACTAAAAGGACCATAACCCGAATTAAATACGTCTCCCTAACCGAGCTAAAAGGACTACTAATAGTTTCTACTCGAGGTTCATTTTATTAGACACGTCCTAAGGTTCATTAAATTAATTGGTTTAGGCCTTAGGATCATTCGCTATGATACCACTTTGTAACACCCCCGTTTATCCAAGAGCCTTTAGCAAGATATTCTCGGATAAATAAGACTATTATCATCTCAGTTGTTGCCTGAGCTAGTAAGTATAAAAGACGAATAATGCCAAAGGTACTTTAATAAATATAAGTGTAAATTGATAAATAGTACCAATATAATCACCATTTTTCATAATCAGTACCAACACAAAATTTAATTTGTAAACAGTACCAGCTTAATTGTTCCGATCAACAAGTAGTACAAAATGGCCTGAAACTGCCACTTATTCACTTATACTCCCCTAAAATGACAAAAGTACCCTTTTTTTTAACATCAAAACCATCATCTTCCTCTAATTCATTTCGTTCACTCCAAACTTACATAATACACAATTCATATTCTCTTCATCCTCTCAAATAACCTTTCAAATTAACCTAAATCTTCTCTTCATCATTCATCATCACCATTCTTCAGTGGCACGATTCCTTAGTCGCCCATCATCTCCAACATTCGGCCTCTGAAATCTGAAACGCATGTATGATTCTTCATCCAACTCTTGTAAATTAATAAATCAATTATTTGAAATCTAGGCAAAATAGTTAATTGTTTTTTTTTTACAATATCATTCTTCATCTTAATTTGTGTTACTTGTTATTATTAGTGTTTGATTTTGGGTTCTTGGTCATTATAATTGTTTGATTTACCTTATGATTTATTAATTTCTATGTAGGATGAACAAGCTAAACTTTGTTAATGCATCTAATTCTTCACTTAGCCCCACTTTGTTAATACATCTAATTAACAAGCTAAACTTTGTTAATGCATCTAATTCTTATTGCTTGCAGACTGAGTTTGATTTCCAGATGAAAGGAATCAAGTTCCTTAATGATAGGGCATACACCTATTTGTCTCAGATTGGAGATCATCATTGGAGTAGATATGCCTTCAACACCAACTGTAAGTCAAACATGTTACTGAATAACATGTGTGAAGTCTTCAATCATGTTTTAAGAGAGTGTAGAGACAAGCCAATATTAACTCAGATGGAGTGGATGAGAAGGTATCTGATGAAGAGACACTATGAGAAGAGGTAGGGGGTGAGAAATTATGTAGGTAGGGTGATGCCTTATGTGGATAAGTTTTTAAAATGGGCTGTGAAAGAAGCAGATTGTTGTGATGTTTATGCTTCAAGTAATGAGAAGTTTGAGGTTAAGTATATGAGCAAACAATATGTTGTTGATTTGATAGCATACACTTGCACTTGTGTGCCTTCTATGCCAACATGCCATAGCTTCTATCAATCATCAAAGGGCTGACTATGAAGATTTTGTGGATGAGGCTTACACAAGAGAGAAGTATATGCAACGTTATGGCTTACATATACCACCAATGCCTGATATATCTCAGTGGGAGAGAGTAGATCTTGTTGAGCCTTTGCCACCACCTATTAGGAAACTGTCAGGTAGACCAAGCCATAAAAAGAGGAGGAAGGAAGCTGGTGAGGGAAAAAGTGGGCAGCTGCCTAAGAAGACAAGACTACATAGGACATGCAGAAAATGTGGTCAACTATGGCACAATGTCAAGACCTGCAAGAACCCAGAACAGACTGCTGTACAACCAACCAAACCCACATGTGAATGGACAGAAAGACATAAAGCTCAATTTAAAGCAAGAAAGGCAAAGAAACAGCATGATGCTCAGGTCATTGCCATGATTGCTAGAGGCAGTCAACATAGTCAGCAGCAAAGCCAAGGCAACATCAGCCAAACAAGTCAGCAGCAGCAAAATCACCCTCAAAGCCAGGCAGGGAGGCAGAGCAAAAAAGTCACCAGGAAATGACAAGTTCATTTCATTTAGTTTGGTATTTGAGATTTGTATGGACAAGTTCATGCTTTTAATTTGGTATTTGCACTTTGTATGGACAAGTTTGGTTTTAGCAATGTAAGACAAGTTAATGCTTTTAATTGTTTGCAATGTAAGACTGGTTTGGTATTTGCAATGTAAGACAACTTGAAGCTTTTACTTGTTTGCAATGTAAAACAAAGTTAAGTAGATGATAATTCCAAGTTTTTTTCTATTCATTGAAAACAACCTTCCCTTACATTATACAAAATGGCTCATGTTTACATAACAATCATGAGCTAGTCCTTACATGAGGAACTACATAGATGAGACTGTCTAACTAACTAATAATTAAACAGTTTAGCCAACAATATAGCAAAATCAACCAACAAAATAATTGACACAATCTTGCAAAAGGAGCCTTTTTCTTTTTCGTCATACAAAGGGAACATTAAATCCCTTTTTAAATGCTTGATCTTGGACCGAAGTAAACCATTTTCAGCATTAAAGGTTTCAACCTTCACCACCAAGTGTTCATTCTCATATTTCAACATGTCTTTCTCACTTTGCAAGAGTTTCTTATCCAACATCAGCTCCTTTATAACATTTTTCTGTCATTCACTCTTACTTTCGTCTACCCAATGCCAAAATTGACAATGGTGAAACTTGCACGTCATGAATCTTCTTCCGGGGTTTTTAGGGGTCCATGATTTCAGTATAGCAACAGGTACCCGACAATGGCATTTGGGGTTTTGAGGAAGATTCATTGTGCCTGCCCCATTCAATGTAATAATTTAGGAGAGGAATGAAGTAAAGTTTAATAGTGTTAGTATTGAAACAAACCAGATTCACAAAAACAAAGGAGAGCATAAGAGAATAAGAGGAAGATAGAAGGGAAAAAAAAAACAGAAACTGGAAAAAACGAGAAAGAAGGAAAGGATCAAAATGAAAGATGGAAGAAGAGAAGAAGAGAATAAGATGGCGATGGAAGAAGTGAAGAGTAAAGGAGAGTATTTACATACCTTAATTTGACTGAAAAATAAAGAAGATGGGAAGAAGCAGTAATGGCGAGAAAGAGGGGAAGATGGGTTCTTAAATAGCATAAAGGGAGGGGTAGATTAGGGATAAAAAACAAGAAATTGACTGAAAATTTGAAATTCAAATTATAAGT
The DNA here is from genome assembly GCF_048544455.1 of Silene latifolia. NCBI lineage: Eukaryota > Viridiplantae > Streptophyta > Magnoliopsida > Caryophyllales > Caryophyllaceae > Silene > Silene latifolia. The sequence goes on along the minus strand of NC_133538.1, from coordinate 156,624,701 downwards.
GGCAGTTTCAGGCCATTTGGTACTACTTCTTGATCGGAGCAATTAAGCTGGTACTCTTTACAAATTAAATTTTATGTTGGTAACGATTATGAAAAATGGTGATTATATTGGTACTCTTTATCAATTTACACTAAATATAATTATCTATCTTAAACTTTCTTATCTTGTCTTATTACAACCAAACCAAACTGAGTAAATAATTTATTACAACACAGCGGAAATAATAAATAATAAGGTCCAATAATAACTAAGTGATAATTGTGATAAACTAGACTCCATGTGATAAGTCATCTTGCGTCCCAAACCCAAGCATCCAACTATCAACAATCTACTAAAATCCAACCTCTAAATTAATCTGCTCCTCATTTAACCGGAAATATTAAATGGTTCATTACATGACGCCATCAATTAATGCATGCGACAATTTTATTTTGTCAACGGAAACATAAAAACGCCAACCAACGGGTTGAGTAGGATAACTAAACAATAAATTACTGAAACAATAAACATTAACCAAGTTAATCCTGCAATAGGAAATAAGACGTCCAAGTATAACACTCCATAACCACAACATCTCGTCTCATCACTGCTCACGGGTCACATGCCTTACTCGTGAGCCTATAGCTCCACGACCACACCAACTCCGTAGTGCCTGGCCACTCAGTTAGCTGGTCCACGGCTCTTCCACATCCCAGTGTCTGGTCACAAATCACCAGGTCACTGTAATACTACGGTTTTATGAGTCTTTGGGTACTCTATTGAGTGGGCCTTACTCTGTCGAGTAAGGGTGTGTTGCGTTTTAAAAATAGTTTCTGACCTGTTGGGTACTCGATCGAGTAACCTTGATACTCGATCGAGTAGGGGGAACTCGATCGAGTATCTCAGCTACTCGATCGAGTAGCCGGTTTACGGGGGGATGATTTGTCGGGTTTTGTTAATAATGCGATTTGGTATATAATTACTTCCGTCACTTTCTTTAAACACTTTTATAAACCTAATCACTTTCAAAGAGAAAACAAACTACATTCTTCACATCAATCGCATTGTTGGCAAATCTCGAAGCTTGGAAGGTCGGATTTCACCTTTCTTTATACCTTTGTAATCCTTGCGTCGAGGGTAAGATCTACATACCGTTTTTATAGTATTTCGTTAAAGTTAGTTAAACCCTAATATTGGGATTTGGGGGTTTTGTTGTGTTTCGTGATTGGTAGTGATTATATGTTTGTATGTTAGGAGGAGGATTCGTAGAAGAAGCCTTTTGATATCAGCTGTGAGATCGAGTGTGTTCTGGGTAGTTTGCTTTCGTGTTTTGAGGTTTTAGTGCGTATGTTTATATCTACCCTTTCTTATATAGTTTCAAGATGCCGCCCAAGAGAAACGCCTTGTATGCGAGAGCTGAGAGCATGAACATCGACGATGTAGTTAAGATGTTGGAGCACCAAGATGCTCTTACTAAGGCCCTAAAGAGAGTGGGAAAGGATAAGGAGTTTGACCACTCCAAGATCAGCCTTTATATAGCGAGGTTTAAACCAAAAGAGTAGAAGAGGACCGGGGAGCCTAATCTTCTTGACAAATGGCATCGTGAGATGGAGAACATACTGGACTTGGTACACTATCCTGATGAGATGAGAGTAGAGCAAGTTGCGTTCTATCTGAGGGAAGCAGCTGGTGAGTGGTGGGATAAGGTGAAGGTGAGTGCTAGGGAGATGTACACAAAGCAGGGCTTACCTGCTATACCTTGGGAAGAGTTTCGGAGGGCTATGAGGAAGGAGTTTGTACCTGAGCATGTGAGGAGTAAGCTGAGGGAGAAGTTTGATGGGTTTAGGATGACATCTGACATGTCTGTGGCTGAGTACTAAAAGCAGTTTAATGAGAAGTCTAGGTATGCTGAGGACATGGGTTTGAGTAAGGAGAACTTAGCGCTGAGGTTTGAGAGGGGGTTGACCCCTAAGATCATGGATAAGTTACCCGTGGGAGTCCTTACTGATGTTAAGGAAGCTTATGAGAGGGCTGGGAGAGCTGAGAGGTTGGTGGAGATGGCTCAGGAGAGAGCAGTTGAGAAAAGAAAGGCTGATAGTGAAGGTGGTGGTCAATCTAGCCATAAGAAAGGCAACCACAATCAGGCTAGAGCGTTTTCTTCTAGGTCAGGGTTCAGTGCTGAGGTTTCCTTTGGGCGTGGTCGTGCGAGTGGTAGTGGTAGTTGGGGGATGACCTGTTATGGCTGTGGCGGTGTAGGCCACAAGAGACATGAGTGTACGAGTTTACCTGGAGCTTTTCAGAGATCGGCTCAGGAGAGCTATTCTCAGGGGCCGGCACAGAGTTATGCAAGCAATAGACCATCTGGGTCATGGTCTAACCGGGGGAGTCAGAGCTATCAGGGTGGAGGTAACCGCAATGGCGGTAATTTTTATCAGAAACCTGCTACGAACAACAACAACAATCAGGGGTCGGGTGCTAAGCCAACCACGGCCACCAAGATCTTGTCGGGAGGTGGACGGAAGACCGATGGAAAGTTTGTTCATGATGGACAAGAAAGCAGCTGAGGATGATGCACATATTATCACTGGTACTTTTCTTGTTAACGGTATTCATACCTTTGTTTTGTTTGATTCAGGGGCGTCTCAGTCATTTGTATCTTCGAGTCATGTTAAACGGTTGGGTTTGAGGTATATGAGTCTGTAAGTGAGAAAGTTTTTATACCTTCGGGTGAGTCTGTATCATGTGGGAGGTTGTATAGAGATGTACTTATGATAGTTGGGCAAGTTGATCTACCTGTAGACTTGCTAGAGTTTCCTTTTGACGGTTTTGAGATGATAGTCGGGATGGATTGGTTGGGAAAGTATAAAGCTAAGATAGACTGTCATCAAAAGAAATTGTCTTTGAGAGGTCCTAAGGGCGTTAGTGTGTCTTATCGTGGGTTTGTGGTCAAACCTAAAGTTAAGTTGATTGCAGCTGTTACCTTGAAGTCCTTTCTAAGGAAGGGATGCCCTTTTATCTTGTGCCATGTGAGCGATGACCGGATAGAAAGTCCGACGGTTGATCAGATACCAGTGGTGGGAGAGTTTGCAGATGTTTTTCCAGAGGAGATTCCGGGGTTGCCACCGAAGAGGGAGATAGATTTCACGGTTGAGTTGAAACCGGGGACGGGGCCAATCTCTAAGGCACCGTACCGGATGGGTCCTAAAGAAATGGAGGAGCTTAGGAAGCAGTTAGATAATCTGATAGAGAAGGGATACATTAAACCTAATGTATCGCCGTGGGGAGCACCAGTTCTTTTTGTGAAGAAGAAAGATGGGAGTTTGAGGTTGCGCATAGACTACAGAGAGCTGAACCGAGTGACGGTGAAGAACAAGTATCCTTTGCCAAGGATAGATGACATGTTTGATCAGTTGAGTGGTGCATCAGTCTTTTCTAAGATTGATTTGAGGTCGGGGTACCATCAGGTGAAGATTAGAGAGGTGGACATACCAACGACAGCTTTCACGTCGAGGTATGGCCATTATGAGTATGTGGTGATGCCGTTTGGGTTATCTAATGCACCGGCTGTGTTTATGGATTTGATGAACAGAATCTTGACGCGGTTTTGGACAAGTTTGTAGTGGTGTTTATCGATGACATCTTAGTCTACTCCAAGACTAAGGAGGAGTATGAGGAGCATCTGAGGATTGTGTTGCAGACCTTGAGGGAGCATGAGTTATATGCTAAGCTGTCCAAGTGTGAGTTCTGGTTGGAGAAAGTTGCTTTTCTGGGGCATGTGATCTCTAAGGATGGGGTAGCTGTGAATCTGGCAAAGATTGAGGCAGTGACAAAGCGGGAAGCACCAAAGAATGTTGCTGAGATCAGGAGTTTCTTGGGTTTAGTTGGATACTACAGATGGTTCGTGAAATATTTCTCCAAGATTGCTAGACCTATGACAGCGTTGATGAGGAAAGAGAACAGGTTTCGTTGGGATGAGAGTTGTGAGACGGCGTTCTAAACATTAAAGGAGCGTTTCACCACAGCTCCAATCTTAGCATTGCCTGAAGGGATCGAGAACTTTGAGGTTTATACAGATGCCTCAAAGAACGGGTTGGGATGTGTGTTGATGCAGAACGGTGAGGTGATTGCTTATGCTTCTAGGCAATTGAAGCCGTATGAGGAGAACTACCCTACACATGATCTGGAGTTGGGTGCAGTGGTGTTTGCTCTCAAGATATGGAGACATTACCTTTATGGGGCGAGCTTTAAGGTATTTTCGGATCACAAGAGTCTCAAGTACATCTTCACTCAAAAGTAGTTGAACATGAGACAGAGGAGGTGGATGGAGCTGATTGGCGATTATGGCATGGATATTATCTACCATGAAGGGAAAGCCAATGTTGTTGCAGATGCTTTGAGTAGGAAGAGTGTACATTCTTTGTGTACAGCTCTATCTTTGATGAGGTTGAGAGATGAGGTGGGGAGGTTTGGGACACATATGATGCAGAGAGGGGATGCCATGGGAGATTTGACAGTGTAGCCTGATCTTTATGATGATATTCGAGGTAAACAGGCGTTGGATCCTAAGATGGTTGAGTGGAGAGCTGGAGTAGAGAAAGGGACAGTGTCTCGATTCTCTATTCATATAGATGGTAGTTTGAGGTTTGATGGTAGGTGGTGTGTCCTTAATGATGAGGAGTTGAAAAAGACAATCATGACAGAGGCACATTGTACACCGTATTCAGTACATCCAGGTGGTGACAAGCTGTACAAGGATTTAAAGAACACGTTCTGGTGGCCTGGGATGAAGAAAGAAACAGCTGAGTTTGTGGCTCGTTGTTTGACATGCCAGAGAGTTAAAGGGGAACAGCGACGACCACAAGGTAAGATTCAGTCTTTAGAGGTACCTGAGTGGAAATGGGAATCCATTTCTATGGATTTCATCGTGGGTTTGCCAAAGAGTCAACAGGGTAACAATATGATATGGGTAATAGTGGATCGACTGACCAAGTCAGCTCACTTTGTGCCAATGAAAGATACATGGACTAAAGCACAATTGGCTATGGCTTATCGGAAGAATGTGCTAAAGTTACATGGAGTCCCTAAGGACATAGTATCTGACAGAGATGCGAGATTTATCTCAAGGTTTTGGAAAGAGTTGCAGGAATCTTTGGGAACAACTTTGAAGATGAGTACAGCATTTCATCCTGCGACAGACGGTCAGACTGAGAGAACGATCAAAACTCTTGAGGATATGTTGCGATCTTGTATGATGGACTTTGGTGGTAGCAGGGAACACAGGTTGGATTTGATAGAGTTTTCTTACAACAACAGCTATCACACTAGTATTGGTATGGCACCGTTTGAGGCCTTATATGGGAGGAGATGTAGGAGTCCGATTTGTTGGGACGACAGTGCTGAGGCAGTGGTTCTAGGACCAGAGATGGTACATGAGATGGTTGAGCAGATTAAGATGATCAGGAAAAGGATGAGAGCGGCTCAGGATAGGCAAAAGAGTTATGCAGATCTACATCGCCGGGATATAGAGTTTCAGGTTGGGGACAAGGTCCTTCTGAAAGTGTCTCCTATGCGTGGGGTTATGAGATTTGGGAAGAAAGGCAAGCTGAGTTAGAAGTTCATCGGGCCTTATGAGATCTTAGAGCGGGTTGGAGAGGTTGCATATCGTCTGGCTTTACCAGCTGTGTTAGAGAGAGTGCATAATGTGTTTCATGTATCTCAGTTGCGGAAGTACGTGAGTGACCCGTCACATGTGTTAGAGGCAGAGAGCTTAGAGCTAGATGAGTCCTTGTCATATCTTGAGGTGCCTAAGCAGATTCTTGACCGGAAGGTTAGGAAGACTAGGACTGGTGAGACAGTTTTGCTTAAGATCCTTTGGTCTAACCACGAGTCTGAGGAAGCTACATGGGAGGCAGAGGAGACCATGAGAGAGCGTTACCCTTTCCATTTTGATCAGGTATGTATGGTTACGGGGACGTAACCTTGTTTCTTTTAGGGAGGTAGGAGATGATCGCGAAGAGTTTTTAAGAGCTTTTTACATCTTTTTATGTTGTGTCGGTATGTTTGTTGTGGTTGAGTCGGGTTGAGTTTGGGTTTGTAACATGTTTTATGTTGAGTTTTTTTTTGGTTGTTGAGTCGGGAGTGTTGTAGTGTGTGTCTTTGTTTTGTTGTGGTTTGAACTTCGGGGACGAAGTTCTTTTTAAGGAGGGAAGACTGTAATACTACGGTTTTATGAGTCATTGGATACTCTATCGAGTGGGCCTTACTCTGTCGAGTAAGGGTGTGTTGCGTTTTAAAAATAGTTTCTGACCTGTTGGGTACTCGATCGAGTAACCTTGATACTCGATCAAGTAGGGGGCACTCGATCGAGTATCTCAGCTACTCGATCGAGTATCCGGTTTACGGGGGGATGGTTTATCGGGTTTTATTAATAATGCGATTTGGTATATAATTACTTCTGTCACTTTCTTTAAACACTTTTATAAACCTAATCACTTTCAAAGAGAAAGCAAACTACGTTCTTCGCATCAATCGCATTGTTGGCAAATCCCGGAGGTTGGAAGGTCGGATTTCACCTTTCTTTATACCTTTGTAATCCTTGCGTCGAGGGTAAGATCTACGTATCGTTTTTATAGTATTTCGTTAAAGTTAGTTAAACCCTAATATTGGGATTTGGGGGTTTTGTTGTGTTTCGTGATTGGTAGTGATTATATGTTTTTTATGTTAGGACGAGGATTCGTAGAAGGACCCTTTTGATATCAGCTGTGAGATCGTCTGACTGTGTTGCTTTCCAGGTAGGGTTTCGCTACTCAGTATTAGTCCCATAATGTGTTGTTGGTGTTTTGTGGTTGTTGAATCTTATCATACTCGTACTGTGACGATTGTTGGATTTGGTTGCTGATAGTAGTTGTGATTGTTTGTATCTGTCTGTGTTCTTCGGGGCGCGTCCCTGGCTGAGTGGAGTCACTTGCGGGAGTGGCTTCACGCCCATTATTCTCCTTCTGTGGAACCCGCCATAGAAAGGATGTGCACATTAAGGAATTTGGGTTTATCGCTCGACGGAGATGAGCGGGGATTTGGTGGGTACGGCTGCGGTCCCCCACTGGCGGCGTGGAGTGACCTGTTGCGATGGGCACTCTGGCAGGGCTACACACTTTAGTGTGTAGTCAGGATTGTGGAGTTGGGATTGAAGTTCGGAGTGTATCTGTGATGATTGATCTGTTTGTTTACTGTGTTGTTGGTTTATATAAATTGTGTGATTAGTACTGACCCCGTTTATTGTTTTAAAAACTGTGGTGATCCATTCGGGGATGGTGAGTAGTTGTTGAGCAGGTATGAGTCGAGTTACATGGGATAGCTGGGATGTGCCACCGTCTGATGATAGAGTCTTCCGTTGTAGCATGATTAGTTTATCAAACATTTCTTTTAGTTGTTGGTTTTGAGGACATGTAACCGTATTTTGATATTTGGTTTTGGATTGTAACCTTTCACTAAAGTTATACTATTTAAATGTTGTTTCGTTATTGTCTTATGATTATCATTGCCTCGGGCAACCGAGATGGTAGCACTTCCATGCCTTAAGTGGTCCTGGTAAGGCACTTGGAGTATGGGGGTGTTACAGTCACAGTCTCGCTGTACCTGGCTAACCAATTATCTCAACAACATATAATAACAATCCAACAACAACAACAACATACTCCTCCTCCAACAACAACAACAACAACAATAATAATCATAGAGACAAAATACAATTTTCAACATCAGTATTAAACCATCTTAGCAATATACTTGTAAGACAACCACCACAATTATTAAACGAGAAAATCCATCACATTAATAATTCAACATACATGATTATAAGACAAATTCTTTAACCATAAGACGGAATTGAGTAGTTAACCTACCTTTCGAGTAGATCTTCAAGCAACAAGCAAATTAATCAATTTAGAAAACCTCTTCCACAAATTCTCCTCCTAAACAACAATTAAATCGTATATAATTTTAATCTAATCATCTTTCTTAAAATAAGATGTAAACTACCCAACAACCACCACCCATCTCACCCCACACCCATGGTCGAACCGTGACCCACACACGGTGGTCAACGCCCCCATAGATGGTAAGGTCTGCCGGTCAATGGTCGGTCAATGGTCTAAGTCACGGTGGTCAACAACTCACAACAATAATTTAAACAATTGATTTTAGATGAGTTTAGACGACTTACAATAATTAGATCTAAGAGATATAAGACCGTCTCAACTTGTCCTGCAAATTTGTCTCACAAGTCTCTCTCTAGCTCTAGGTTTTGAGTTTATGATGTTAATAAAAGTGATGGGTGTAGTATAAGGTTTGGTATTTATAATAGCAAGGTAGGTTGTAGGAAGGTTCTAGAAATCTACATATATTAAAGAAATAATCAAAATATCTAGGTAGTATAGATAACATCCAAACCAAATACACCTCCCCCCTTACTAAAGAAATTAGGAAACTGGTCGAATGTAACTACAGACCTCGAATGTAGCACGAATGTCTCGCGACTGTTTTTTTTTTTTTTTGATAAGGTAAGAAAACTAGGTTGATCCTCTAGGGTAGGACCAACCTATCTCATCCTTTCAAATGAGTGAGGTAAGTTGAAGCCACCGGCTTTCAAACCACCTCGAAAGAGTTGGACATAAATGTCTAATAGAAGCCATGAAGTCAACAACCTTGTTGGCTTCACGAAAGCGATGTTTAATTATCACTTTATCGAAGAAATGAAGGTCTAATTTCACATCCTTGATAATACTAGAGATTTCTCAAGTAATTTACGAAACCAAGATAGCGTACAGGCACACGCGACTCGCATGAAGGTCGAATGTTGCTCGAATGTACTGGCTGTAATGTTTCGTTATTATATTCGATGTTCATTCTTCCCACATTCAACCACTGAGTTGCATGAAGGTCGAATGTCACACAGGTTGATATTGTTTCTCAGTTTCACACAGTTTGATAAACAATATCACACAGATTACTAAACAATATCACACAGATTACTAAACAATATCACAGATTACTAAACAATACCACACTGGTTACTTTAAAATATCACTATGGATATGGATTTTTAAATTTCACGTTGATATTGTTTTTAGAATGTTATGATATTATTGTGTACACAAGTTGATATTGTGTTAAAAACTGAAGCATATAATGAACTGCCATATTTTGATTTGATGTTTGTGATATTGTTTAAATATAAACTCGAACTGCTGTATTTTGACAACAAACAAAACACAAGATGTGAAAAACTTAAAGCAAAAGGCATATATAGTAGTTCTGATGTAGTGATACTGTTTAGAGTAAGATGTGAAATATATAAATATAAGGTGTGATATTGTTTCTCAGTATCACAAAATACAAAAACAAGACAACTGAGACAAAAAAATAATCAAATATTCTCCGAGTACGAGTATTTTCTATATAAAAATAAAGTATAATCTATACTTAATAAGGTTGTGGTGTATATTAATATACTAGTCATAAAGTATGTCGTCTATTTGCTGCTGCTATAATTAATGAGCGCCATCAACAAAAACTCCTTCAACCGATCAACCATCATCAGCATCATCCTCATCCGAATCGCCCGAAAAATACAAAAAGGTGAAACAGTGATATTATTTTATATAAGGAGTGATATTGTTTCAAATGAAGTGTGATATTATTTCTATCTCGGAACAATTACAAACAATATCACATTTTGTTATCCTCAAACAGTGATACTGTGTAGTATAAAGTGTGATATTATTTCTAAAATTACCAGGAAAATAGAAAAGAAAGTTGATACAGATGCGTTGACACATTCTGTTATCCTCAAATAATATCACATTCTGTTATCGTCAAATAGTGATACTGTTTAGTATAAGATGTGATATTATTTAAAATAACATATGATATTGTTTCTGACTCGTCACCATACAGCATATATAAAAAGTTTCATGGACTTTTCATGGTGAACATACCTTATTGTCAGTATCAGGTAAAAAAGCATTAGGACAGTTACGTTTATCATGGTGAGCCATTTGTTTGCAATTACGGCAAAGCCTTTTAGGCTTCTCCGCTTTAGCTATGCATTGTTGCTTTTTGGAGATCATTCTCTTCCCACTACCCTTGTTCTTTGCCTGATGAGGTGGTAGAATCCTCACCTCAGTTGAGGAACTGCACCCAAGAAGCATCTCCAACTCCTGCTCTTTGGTCATTGACTATGATTGCGGATTGAGTTTCACCCTAAATTGTTTAAGTGTGTCAACAAGATCAGTGATGTCCTTCGTAGACACATTCTTGAGCACACTGATGGTCGCGTAGAACTCTGACCATAACTTGCACATTTCCATCTTTCTTAAATCAGTGGCATCAAAATCCTCAATTAACTCACCATGTGGACCATAAAGAGGGATCTTGTGTGCATTCTTGGTCCACCGCATAAGAATGTATTTATCGGGCAAAGTGTGTACTTATTTTCCAGAGTAAACCCAGATAATGTGTCTACAAATAATACCCTTCTTGTTGAACAACTTGCAAGAACATTCAGCATCATTTGTTAGAGAATTGTAGACAACTTGGTAGGTCTTCTGCGTTCTGGCATCAGCAATACCAATTAACTCTATACCGTTTGCAGGTGGTGTGAAGCCACCAATACTAAGGGAACAAATAGAAGCAGAAGCTTCTACTTGAAAATCTACGAAAGCAGAATTTGTATAAACCTTGGAAGCATGAGCTTCCAACTTAAGAGAAGTTGCTAATTGTGGAAGAGTACAATCATCGTCTCTATCAAGTTGTTTTTGAGTATGGCGCTGTACATCAATGGCGCTTTGAAACCGCATCAAGAATTCAACAAGTGTCCCATGTGCATTTTCAAAACGCTTGAAAAAATTATTCTGACTCTCAGAACGTTGAGTTGTTCGTAATAGACAACCCATAGGAACATCACGAAAATAAGCTAGGATCCATTTTCTCCTTTTTCTAAACATGGTTGACAACCAGGAATTACCTTCAAGATTATGCTCATTGACCAATTGACACCACTTTTCTTCAAATTCAAGAGGTTCTAACTCAAAGATCCCAAACAATAGCATTCAAACGGCCGACAAAATCGGTCTCTTTCGATATTGCAGCCCAACCTTATCGATAAGCTTTTGCATGATATGCCACATGCAATATCTGCGCCTAGCATGTTTGAAGACAAAGACGCAAACCCAGCTTTATTCCAAAGACACCGATCGGTTATTATACGGTGTGGCTCTCACTGTCCCATAGCATCAAGAAACTTTTTAAAGACCCACGTGAAAGAATCTTCATCCTCATGAAATAGCAAAAGAAGCAAAAAGTAATCGACCTTTTGTGGTGGTCTACGCCAGTAAAAGGAGTGAAAAGCATACAATACTTATTCGTACTGTAATTTGGATCATAAGTGATGTAATCACCAAACAAAGCATAGTTTCTACGAGACTCTGCATCACACCAAAACGCACGAACCAAACATTTCCCAGAATCCACCTCATAAGCAAATTAAAAACCTTCAGTGGTATCACGTTTATCCTCAAAATAGTTAACAAACAGTTGAGCATCCCGGTCTCCTACGAAACATTTGATATCCCTTCCAAAATTCTTAAAATCAACCAGTTGAGCTCCAACATTCTCATAGCCATCTACATATTCCTTGACATTTCTAAATGCCCTTGTTGGGCCTTGATTAACCCTTGAATGATCAATAATTGTCTTTTTATGGTAAAGATGGAGGTGCCTGTGTTTTTTTTTTGAAACTGTTGATTTCTAAGTGAACAAAGACGGTGATTATGCCACTCACGAAACTAAAAAACAACATAACCATCCCCATTATAGCGAAACTCAATCATAGCAGTACAACCAATCCTAGTTAATTTAGTGTTCCTAATATCAAAAGGCGTGGGATTTGCCTGCTCCTTTCCACTATCTAAAACAGTAGCCTTCCTCTTATGATCTCTAAAACCTTCACGGTTGCAAACAACAAATTTATACTTCACATCACCAGAAACAGACCTTTTTTTAGAAGACTTCCTAGGTTCAAAACCACATGCTTCTCCATACACATTATAAAAACTAATAGCTTCTTCCAACGTCCCAAACAACTGGCCAATATGAGGTTTAAACTCAGCTGCAACATTCCTTGTCCACAATTCACTACCACCAGGTGTGGAGTCCAAAAGTAGTTGATGCACACGAGAAGGAACATAATGTTGTTCAACATGTGGGGTCGAGCTAGATGCATCATGTGGTTCAATGAGAATAGTAGAAGTAATTGAAGACTCAACAATATCATTACTATCTTTAGAGGTAATGGCAGAGACATGAATATCATTACAGGAAGAAGAAGTTACATTACTTGTAGGATATGGCAAGAAAAGTAAAATGTAAAATAACAAGAAAAAGTCTTAAAGATATGGACGAAATAAATATCACACAAGTGGCTGAACAATATCACATATCCAGGAAAACAATATCACGTTATCTGGGAAAAAAATCACACATGAAGATTGAAGACAATATCACAAAGGATATTTACAGGAACAATATCACACAAGTGGCTGAACAATATCACATATCCAGGAAAACAATATCACGTATTCTGGAACAATATCACACATGAAGTTGAAAAATAATATCACAAAGGTGAATATACAATGGTACATATCAACATAAACAATATCACCAGTTGTCGAAAACAATATCACATATTGAGCAAAACAAAAACACACTTGCTGTAAGATACAAAAGAATAACGTAAATGAACAGAAAATATTTATAGGTACAAAAATTATACGAACAGAAATAAAGACGACTAGTAATAGAGAATATTTACAAAAAGTATAAAGAACATGTGATTCAAAGCTGAAAGTACAAAATAAAGAGAGAATACGCAGAGATTTGAGAATATATTTGAAAGTACAAAATTAAGAAGAATAACATACCGGACATCGCAATGACGATTGAATACGCAGAGATTTGAGCAGAAAACTGGAAAACAAACAAAAACGCATCGAATTTTAGGAAACACAAAAGTAAATTGAAAATAACAAATAAAGCAAGATGAAATTCAAAGCATAGAAACGAAAGAAAAACAAACAGAGTAAGATGACAACGAATTCGAAACATAGGGACGAAAAACGCCAATTACGTACGTGAATAAATGAACTAATTGGAATAATATGATAATTGTGAAGAATGAGCAGCAAAACCTGGAAATAAAACAAAAACGTACCGAATTTTAGGAAACACAAAATTAAATTGAAAACAACAACTAAAGCAAGATGAAATTCAAACTATAGAAACGAAATAAAAACAAACAGAGTAAGATGACAACGAATTCGAAACTTAAGGACGAAAAACGCCAATTACGTACCTGAGCAAACGAAATAATTGGAATAATACGATAATTGTGAAGAATGAGGAGGAAAAACCGAGATCACGCCTTAATTCTAGGGTTTTCCAGCTCAACAATGGAAGAAGAAGCTACAGTAGAGAGAGAAGTTGAAGGGAGAAGAATAAAAAGGAGGAAATAACGACTTTGGCTGGGAAAAGCAGTTTCTATAGGCATGCGTTAAATTACAAATTTGCCCTTGCTTGTTTCCACCCTAAATACCTATCATAGTATTAATCCTCAATCCTCAAATATGTAAGTAATACTCACATGATCCCATTCCTATATATATATATATATATATATATATATATATATATATATATATATATATATATTTGGGATCCTGTGAGAACCATCAAGATAACGAGAACTGTGAGAACCACTCATAAGCCTTAGATCTAGACGAATTGGGCGGATGAGATAAACCTATCAAACCCATCAAACATACGCAGCCCCCCAACCCCTTTATCTCAAATAACTTTACAGTTGTCCTTTCTTACTCATCTATCTTTCTCTTCGCACATCACAGTATCAGACTCAACCCTAATTTTTCATCTCCCTTCGATTATCAAGATGTCTCACGACGATTAACCGCCATTGCTATGATTTTGAGCACATTACTCGACCATCTTCAAGCTTGTTAGCTTTTTCGTCCTCTCTGATTTCATCTACAGTTCTCTTCATTTGGGTAATTTCGCAATTTCTCCTTTTTCTTTCTTTTTCGTCAATTCAATGTTCATGCTTCAAATTAGTTCGTTATTGCATTACTGATTTGTTCAGCTTTTTTTTTTATTTAGTAAAACTATTAATCGTTCACATGTTGATAGTAAACCTATTAATTGATTCAATTTAGTAAGTAGTTAATCATTGATCTATCTTCTTGGCCCTTTGATCATCATATTTTCGACGTTCTCACATTCGCTTATTAAATTAGGGTTGAACTCATTCATCACTGTTCACACAACAAGCATTATCGCTCCTCTAATTCGCTTCAAAAGCCATTACTGAGATTCATACCTGCAGAATCAGGTAATATGCTTCTCAATTTGTGTCCTACTATTAATCCTAATTTTCAGTAATTTTCCTAATTTAGGCTAATTCATTGTTCTTTCCCTAATTTAAGCTAATTCATTGTGCACTGTGTAACACTTAAAACAAAGTAGACTTATTTCACAAGAACGAGGAAAGTACATAAGAGTGGAAAAGGTACACTGCTTGATGACATTAAAAGTTGCTTGCAAATGAAACCATAACAGCATGATCAAACCTAAATTATTCACAATATAAGATACATAATTTATTAAGTTGCATGTGTGCACTTTTTTACAAGCATAATATGGCCTGAATTACACAAACAACTGCTATTTTAACCGACTTCTGTCGGAATTTAATCAAAAAGGCGCCATTTATAGGTTTTAGGTTTATTCAAGTGACTGGTTTATTGGTGCTTTGTTTGTATTGTTTCTGCAATGTTGTCGAAAGTGCAACCAAAGTTGTATATTGCTGCCCATAGGGGTGTACCAGTCTCCCTTCTCCTTATAAACGTCATGTCTCGCTGAAACGAGAGTATGGATTTTAGTAGGATGAAAAAATTGCCATCAGTAAATGCAGCAGGAAACAAACTTATTAAACTTTAATTGAAGACTTATCTTCTAGATTTTTTCTCTAACAATGAGATAATAATCCAGAAACCATCCAAGTTCAAGGGATTGTTGACATTTCCGATGACGACTGCAATTCTTGAACTAAACAAACATGGTTAGTTCAGTTATAATAATACTGTTTTCGGAGTTTCATAGTGCAATTTTATTCATCATTTTAGTCATACTTCTCTTTATAAGGGGCCTATGTGTGCTCTTCCCTCGCTTCGATATTCTTTTATCCAAGTTTTAGATCCTGATGTAAACATATTGCTGCTTTTTAGAATAAGCTTTCCTATAACAAAGTCATGTGTACTATCTATGATTTTTTGGCTATCAACTATCAAATAATTAGTTTTATAGAGTAGTTTTTTTTAGACATTTTATTTTCATGAAATAAGATTATATGTGCATGAAATATGGTTTTATGTGCATGAAATAAGGTTCTATGTGCATGAAAAAAGTGTTAAATGGGAATGAAATAAGGTTCTATGTGCATGAAATAAGATTATATGTGTATGAAATAAGGTTCTATGTGCATTAAAAAGTTCTCCAGTTGTGTCAGTTGGTTATAGTATGATACTAATTACTGTTGGTTAAGGACATTAATTTTATATGTGCATGAAATAAGGTTCTATGTGCATGAAATAAAATTCTATGTGCATTAAGAAATTCTTCAGTTGCATTAGTTGGTTATATTATGATACTAATTAGTGTTGGTTAAGGATTTTATGTTTATATGGGCATGAAATAAGATTATATGTGCATGAAATAAGGTTCTATGTGCATTAAAAAGTTCTTCAGTTACATCATTATAATGTGATACTAATTACTATTGGTTAAGAATGTTAATTTTCTATGGCATGAAATAAGGTACTATGTGCATGAAATAAGGTTCTATGTACATGAAATAAGGGAAATGACTGTGGAGGAGATTTAATGTATTTACCGGCCTTTTTATGTAATTACAATGCATTTTAGTGTATCTATTACATATCTTACTAATATGTGAGAAAAATTTCAGGGTACTTATGTGAGTTATTTCGTACTCGTATTTGTTTAGTGTATTTTAAAGGCTATTAGCTCAATGGTAGAGCAATGTGCAAATTTGCACAAAGGTATGGGTTCGAGTCCCATATAGCCTATTAAATCACAAATCCAATGATAGGAACATGTCATGATGCAAGCAATACAATACAATTATTTAGGAGGCTATAATCATATTCGGAGAAAGGCACTCAAACCTTGATCGAACTCAAGCGAGCAGCAACAATGGCAATGAGCCCATGAAATTGCTTTGCAATTATCATAAGTTCAATACAAGCATTTCAAATACTAGCATATAAACCAAAACTGTTACCATACATGCCATACTTGAATTAAATGGAATTACCAATTACACTATTTTTCATTCTTAAGAATAAAAGAAAAATTCGGTATTTCATGGCCAATATGGGAGTCGAACCCACATCTTGTGCATTGCACAATGCTCTCCCATTTGAGCTAATTGGCTTTAAAAATAAGTAACACGTCGAATAAAGAAGAGCTTATGCATGAGTCAGAGGACTATTTAATCATCATAAACGCAGGTATTTTACTCGAAAAGCAGCTAGCTCATAGCTACTGCCAAGGAAACGGAGCAATGGGGATGAAAATTATGTCAATTGACAGGGCAGTCGTATACCTATCAAAAATAACCAACTGGCTCCAACTAATATACCTAGGGAAGTCGGGTCGATCTCCACAGGGAGATGGGAAAATGTCAACTTTGTCTAAATTTGTCACGGTAACCAATTTGGGGGGTTTTAATTGGGTTGTTCTAAACTAATGGGAGTGAGAAAGAGAAAAAGGCAGAGAATAAAGATTAAGCAGATAAAGGAAAAGCAGCTAAGACAGTCGGTTCACCATGATCATTCAGTCAAGCAATCTAGGTCTCAGGTCAATGCAAGTATGGTCAAAGGGGCAGTGAATATCTCCTTCCGGTCTCAATTCGCCCTAAAGCATAAATAGCTTAACTTCCGCCCTCACTACGGTGCCTTAATGTTCGCTACGTGTCTCACCCTTTCCAACCTTCCGGTCCAGGTCAAGGTTTACTACGGTAAAATGACTAATTGCGTCGACTCAATTAGACAGAAACAAATAACAGCAGCGATTAACAACAAGGACTACACAAGCATTAACCTAATATGGCGACGACTATTCCTTCATAATCATGGATCCCCTAGTCTTAGCAAAAGGGAATTAGCTACACATCATCATCAACTCAACAACAACAATACATAGATAAAAATAATTAAACATAAGCGCAACGAAATTAGAGAGCTTAAATGAAGCAATAACAATAGCAATAAGAGAAAGAAAGAATTAAAACAGTAATTATGATTAAGAATTAAAAGGAAATAGTGATACCGATTACGAATTCCGAATCCAAGTTCTAGAGTAGGAAAAATGTAAAGGAAAGGGAAGCAGTGAGTAAGATCCAGGAGAAGTAAGTCAGGAAGAGTTACGCAGTCTACCTCTTAGTAGCACACGAAAATCTCCTCCTTAAACCTAATCCAAAGCCTAATTACAAAAGCCCATACGAAAATAGGCGGAAAAATACAAATACAAGACAAACTACTCGATCGAGTGGAATAAAACCGCTCGATCGAGTAAACTAAGCAAAATTCCGTTCGATCGAGTAGAAATACTACTCGATCGAGTAACTCCTTATTGTGGCCTGCTCGATCGAGTAGATAAAGAACTCGATCGATTAATCTTCATGGTATAAAGCATTCGATCGACTAGATAAGTGGTCGATCGAGCTATTTTGGCGCGTTAGGCAGTAAGACACCTTCCGAATTCAGCTCGTTCGTCTTCAAAGTGATAGATTCCAAGCTCCGGATCCTTGTTCTCCATAAATGCATGCAAATGGAACGAGTTTAGGCTCTCAATTTATCTTCTCTTCGGTCTATTCCTGCAATTTATACAAGACAAACCAAAGTAGACTATTCGGGGGTATTTGTAGCTAAATGCCACGTAAAATGGTACAGAAATGCGTGTAAAAATGATGTAAAAACCTTATATAAAATACACGCATCAAATCTCCCCAAACCAAACATTTGCTTGTCCCCAAGCAAACTATGAATGCAACTAAGAATAAACAGTGTAACGGGACCAACGCATCAGCTACAAATCATCCGCCGAAACCAGTTTAATGCAACAACTAACAAAGTGGCAAGTGATAAATGCAAACGAGTTAAATCAATGTTTCAAACTTACTGAACCGTCGACCTTGCGAGACTCAAAGATATCGGACTCTCACGGATTGCTCATCACTCATATTCAGGCACAAGGTGAGTATGTATGTGAATGATAGAAAGAAGTAAAGAAACTCACCTAACTCGACCTATAAGAACATGCATGCATTTAACATAAATAAAATCTCTACGACCGTACATATGCATTCCAACCAAACTAATGACCAAGACACATACCGAGGACTTACATGTGGATAAGTGAGGTAGTGGGTAAGAAGGGACTAAGATGAATTTGGATATGTGGAGTTAATGGCCAGGCTAGCAACAACGAATCCAAATATCAAACTGCATCCCAACTTCGTACTCAATATAATAATACAGAACGGTGCAAATTCAATGCACTCAACTCACAATACACCATAAATTTGTCAACTCCCCATAAAAATATAAATAAGCCATAGGAGTGAAAATCATCCATACAATCTTTCTTTCGCATATGATTTTTCTTTCTTTTCAACTCTTTTTTTTTTCATTTTCATTCATTTGTTTTCATTTTTCATTCATTTTCTTTCTGCATTTTCTTTCTTTTCATTCCCTTCGATTCTTCCACCAACTTATGAAATCAGATAAATATAACCAAAATGCAGTAAAGCATTCCAAACAGCTACACATCACTAGCTCGGCTAGGATAGGAAAAATTATAGTTTGTAGCTAATAGGACAAAAAGTGCAATTTGGCTATGTGAGGCTCATGGGTAGAATAAAGTAAAGGGAACTGCCTCTCCTAACATGTGTCACCATCCACAGACCGAATGCATACAGGTATTAAGAAGACTAGACTCATGCTTATGCAAATTGATGCTACATGCCTTACAGAGAGTACTACTCACATCCTAAATGAAACCGGTCATGAATGTCACCAGTTTATAAAGCACTAACCTCAGAATGTAATGTAGCTTGCCAATATGTGAGTCAAGTCTATTCGTTCAGATAAGAGAGAAACAAAAACTCGTACAACATACACATTATCATGCCAACTAATTGCCAAGAATATGCAAGGCAGAGGTAAGGATTCAATGTAGCGTCAAAGTTCAAACGTTCCGACTCAAATTAAACGTGAAAATTTTTGAAAATTTTGTGATTTTATGTGATTTTTTTGAATTTAAGAACGACAATGCATGCGGAAGTAAATAAACGTGCACACGGAAATGCAAGAAAACATGCAGACACAGATATGGATGCATACCTCCCCAAACCAAACCATACAATGCCCTCATTGTACCAAAAATAGGGAAAGAAATGCAAACTAAGGAGAAAAGGGTAAGTGGAGTCGGAAAACTTACAAGACGTCATGAAGAGGGACCTCCCCAAACCGACCATGAATATTGGAGGTCAAAGGAAGTCTAGCAGTAGCTCAACAGACAAAAAGAAGCGGCTGGAAGACGAAACAACTCGATCGAGTGGCTTGGAACAGCTCGATCGAGCGAATTGGTGTCAAAAAGGCTCGATCGAGCGAAATTATTACTCGATCGAGTGGACGTGAATTTGCAGCTTGTCGATCGAGTATATATGGTACTCGATCGAGTGATTATCAACTCACATGTGCTTGATCGAGTGGAAAAACTACTCGATCGAGTTACTGCACCTACAAAACATGAGTAAAGAGCAAGGGAAATATAAAGGGTGCATAAAACAGCGTTTAAAGTTCAACAAAAACTAAATGCAAAGGAAAAAGTTCAACAAAAATACAACAAAATAGTCCGGGTTGCCTCCCGGAGAGCGCAGGTTTAAGAGGTCCCGCACGACCTTTCTGGCATCAATTAACTGGCGCGTCAAGCTCGTCGAAGTACAGGACTTCAACACGATTGTCTGCTTCATTTGCTTCGTGATAATGCTTCACATACTGCCCATTCACCTTGAACCGATTTCCCTCGGAACCCTCTAGCTCAACGGATCCAAATTTGGTGACAGCTGTCACCGTGTAAGGACCACTCCACCTGGACTTCAGCTTGCCAGGAAATAATCGCAGTCGAGCATTAAACAGTAATACCTTTTGCCCGACATGAAATTCCCGAGGTAGAAATCTTTTGTCATGCCATCTCTTCGTCTTTTCCTTGTAAATGCGCGAGCTGTCATAGGCATTAAGCCTAAACTCTTCCAATTCATCTAGCTGCAAAAGACGATTCTGACCACACAACTTAGGATCAAAGTTAAGCTCACGAATTGCCCACCAAGCCTTACATTCCAACTCAACAGGTAAATGACATGATTTCCCATAAACCAACCGATAAGGTGATGCACCAATCGGTGTCTTAAAGGCAGCTCTGTAGGCCTATAATGTGTCTTCCAATTTAAGACTCCAGTCTTTCCGTGATTTAGAAACTACCTTAGACAATATCTCTTTAATCTCGCGATTAGAGACCTCAACCTGACCACTAGTTTAGGGATGATACCCCAAACCACGCCGGTGTTGAACACCAACCTTAGCCAGAATGGAAGTTAGTTTCTTCTCTTTAAAGTGCATTCCCCCATCACTAATGACGACCCTAGGGACACCAAATCGGGGAAATATGATCTTTTTAAACATTTTTATCACGGTTTTGGCATCACAATGAGGTGAAGCGATTGCCTCAACCCATTTCGACACATAATCTACAGCTACTAAAATGTACCTGTTACCTTTACTAGATGGGAACGGTCCTTGGAAATCAATGCTCCAGACATCGAAAACCTCGACCTCTAAGATAATATTTTGTGGCATCTCGTGTCTCTTTGAAATATTCCCTGATCGTCGGCAGGCATCACAAGCTGAAACAAAAGCCTTAGCATCAGCAAACAAAGAAGGCCAGTAAAAACCAAACTGAAGTACCTTAGCCACGGTGCGCGAAGGACCATGGTGACCACCATAGGGAGAGGAGTGAAAGCCTTCTAGGACTACTTTGGTCTTCCACTACGGAATACACCGTCTGTAGAGACCGTCTGCACATTCCTTAAACAGATAAGGATCATCCTAAAAATACTGCTTAGCGTTATACAGAAAACGCTTCCTCTGCTGATGAGAAAGGGCAGGCGGCAGCTTGCCACTGACAACGTAATTAGCTATATCTGCATACCAAGGCTCTTGGTTAACAATAGACGATAATATAGCAAATAAAGAATCATCAGGAAAAGACTCATCAATAGGTAAAGAATCTTCCCCTTCTTGTCGCGACAGTCGCGACAGATGATCAGCTACAACGTTCTCAGCTCCTTTCTTATCTATAATCTGCACTTTAAACTCCTGGAGAAGGAGTATCCATCTCAATATCCGTGGTTTAGCCTCCTTCTTGGCAAGGCAAGGAGATGCCTCAAAGCTGCATGGTCAGTAAAAACAGTAACTTCTGACCCAATCAAATAAGAACGAAATTTCTCTAAGGCATAAACTACAGCTAGCAGCTCTTTTTCAGTGGTGGTGTACTTCACTTCAGCCTCATCCACAGTTCGGCTCGCATAGTAGATTGCATTTAAAGCTTTGTCTTTCCGTTGGCCTAGCACCGCTCCTAGTGCATAATCACTGGCATCACACATTATCTAAAACGGCAAATCCCAGTTGGGAGGCTGTATGATCAGCGCATAGACCAAAGCCTGCTTTAACCTGTTAAAAGCAGAAAGACACTCGTCAGTAAATACAAAAGGGGTATCCTTAAGTAGCAGCTGTGTAAGTGGTTTAGCAATTTTTGAGAAATCCTTGATAAACCGGCGATAAAAGCCGGCGTGACCAAGGAAGCTTCTCACTCATTTAACATTAACAGGAGGAGGTAATTGCTGAATCACTTCCACTCTTGCTTTATCAACTTCTATTCCCCTATCAGAAACTAAGTGCCCTAAGACAACTCCCTCTTTGACCATGAAATGGCACTTCTCCCGATTGTAACGAGATTAACCTCAATGCGTGTACCGCAACACTTTATCAAGGTTAGAAAGACAGTTAGAAAAATCACTTACATAAACACTGAAATCGTCCATGAAAACTTCCACAATAGACTCAATATACTCTGAAAATATCCCCATCATGCACCCTAAGGACAAGTAAAAGTAGTCTTAGCTTGATCATGTGGGTGAATAGGGATCTAAAAAAACCCTAAATACCCGTCTAGATAGCAGAAAAATTTATGAGAAGCTAACCTTTCTACCATTTGATCAATAAAAGGAAGGGGAAAGTGATCTTTCTTGGTGGCGGCATTCAGCTGTCTATAGTCTATACACATCCGCCATCCAGTCACTACTTTAGTACGTATTAATTCATTTTTGTCATTCTTAACCACGGTGGTCCCTCCTTTCTTAGGGACTACCTGCACTAGACTCACCCACTTAGAATGACCAACAGAATAGATAATACATGCATCAAGCAGCTTCATTACCTCAGCCATCACAACATATTGCATCTTCTGGTTCAGCTGGCGCTGACCCTGTCTGCAAGGTTTGTGATCTTCCTCCAGCTCTATCCTGTGCATACAAATATCGGGACTGATCCCCTTGATATCGTCCAAGGAATAACCCAAAGCTTTCCTGTTTTTCTTAAGCACAGCTAACAAGGAAGTCAGCTGATCATTATCAAGCTTAGCGCTAACAATGACTGGATATTTCTCAGTATCATCTAAGAAAACATATTTTAGATGAGAGGGAAGAGGCTTACGCTCAGGCACCTTTACCTCAATGGAGCAAAGGGTACTGATCATCTGTTCCACTTGTTCTCCCTCAGCGTCGGTGAGTTCGCGCTCATCTAAAGCATCTTTAAGCAAATCCAACACAACATCATCGTCATCTAGGTTATCTGCACACTCATACAAAAGCATAAGAGCCTCTCGTGGGTCCTTTGTAAAAGAACCTGCCCAGAAGTCATAAATAGACTCATCAATAATATCGACAGAATAACATGTGTCCTCTATCATTGGCCGAGCTAAAGTGCTAGGCAGACTGAAAGTAATCGCGTCATCCCCTACTGCAAGAGTCAAATGCCCTTGTTTGACATCAATAATGGCCCCAGCTGTAAAAAGGAACGGTCTTCCTAATATAATTGGGGTCCGGGTGTCCTCAGCTATGTCTAAAACAATGAAATCTACTGGTATAAAGAACTTGCCTATTTTCACAGGCACATCCTCTAAGACACACAAGGGTCTCCTAACAGATCTATCAGCCATCTGTAGGGTAATATTAGTCAATTTAAGATGACCCATATTCAATTTCTTGCAGATAGATAGGGGCATGACACTGACGCTGTCTCCTAAATCACAAAGAGCCTTATCAATAAATACATTGCCTATAACACAAGTAATAGAGAAGCTACCCGGGTCTTTCATTTTAGGTGAAGCCTTATTTAAAAGTAAATTACTAGACTCTTCCAAAAATGAAACGGTGTTAAATTCACTTAACTCTCTCTTACGCGTCACAATATCTTTCATGAATTTAGCGTAAGTGGGTACCTGGGTAATAAGCTCGGTAAAAGGGACAGTTACCTGGAGGTTCTTCACAATGTTCACAAACTTACCATACTGTTGCTCGACCTTCGCGTCCTTCAAACGACTTGGGAAGGGTACCCTGGTAGCAATGAGTGGACCCGCCACTTTCTCTTTAGCTTTATCGACTCGTGACGTCTTCACAGCAGGGGAAGATGACATGGTAGCAGAATTGGATGTCAAAATAGGATCTCCGCTGGCTCTGGCACTCGATCGACCACTTTCTTCACTCGATCGAGTGGTTTTATCTTGGAAATTACTCGATCGAGGAGTTTGAACCACTCGATCGAGCTCTTGGATTTCTGGCTCACTTGATCGAGTATAATTTTCACTCGATCAAGTAACTTCATCTGCTAAACTGTTTGATCGAGAAGAATTTATTGGTCGATCGAGTTCTTCAAATTGAGCATTACTCGATCGAGTAGTATTTATACTCGATCGACTATCTTGATGGGTAATTTCACTCGATCGAGTAGTATTTTTACTCGATCGAGCGACGGGACAATATACAGCAGGGATATCATCCACAAACTCGTCTAGTTCTTCTTCCGGGGCATTATCAGCTGTCACAACCCCGTCTTTTGGCAATTTTGGCCCTTCATAAGCAAGGCCGCTTCGGAGATTGATAGCATTAACTGGGTCGCATGTCGGTCGATGATTAGCTTGGTCTTTCGCGAGTGTTAACTGCGCGACTTGTTCTCTTAACTCCACAATGACAGTTTCATTCTTGTTGCATTTCTCCCCAAACTGTCGTGTTAAGTTAAACATCAAGGACTTCAGTTCGGCAATTTCCTCGTTTGTAGAAGGGGGATCTGGCTGCGGCACTGGCGTAGAAGGAATAGAAACATTTGTCATTTCTTCATATAGTTGAAAAAAAGGAACTCCTTGCTTGTATTTCTGATAAGCTCGGATGCGCTTTATTCTCGCCATTCAATCAACAGGATCGTGCCCCTCTATACTGCACCTATCGCATATCTCTACATGCTCAGTAATTGCACAAACTTGTGCATGTTCACCCATAGCCTCTGTAATCTCCACATTACCTAGACTTTTTCTAGGACCCTCCACTTCAGCTGCTACCAATTCGTTAACTTGCCCACTCCCTCGGGGATTTCCATATTCGGCAACATGGATAGCCATATCCTCAATAAGATGCCACCCTTGATCATCCTCCAAGTTTTTCGTGAATCTCCCCTTAGCTACACTATCAAGGATAGCTCTCTGGTTTCGATATAACCTGTTGTAAAACTGGGTACATAGGAACCAACGCTTGAAACCATGATGAGGCACATAATGGACGAGCTTCTTGAACCTAGTCTAAGCCCCATCCAAGTCTTCGGTGGGCAATTGCTCAAATGAAGTAATCTGAGCTCTCAAAGCATTGGTGCGCTATGGTGGAAAATATCGCCTGTAAAAGGCTAAAGCAAGAGAACTCCAATCGGTTACACCGGCTGCTTCCCTATCTAAATCCCTCAACCATTCTCGGGCATCATCAGCTAAAGAAAAGGGAAAGAGAACTCCCTTCACTTTGTTCTGTGTCACCCCAACAGCAAGAGAAATGGTAGAGCAATACTCTGTAAATAGCTCTATAGGCCTGCACGGATCTTCTTCAGGTACCCCCCTGAAAAGATTTCTCTCGGCCAGCTGTATGTAGGATGGGTGGATTCCAAAATTTCCTGACTCAGTAGTGGGTAGTAAGAAACCTTTTGGAAGGGAATCCACATTAGGCTCTGAATGGCTGGCTATATTTGGCATTCTGGCAGATAGAATTTACAGACTGGAACAGGTATGACAATGTTCTCTTTCTAGAACAGATATCCTGCAACTAATCAAAAACTTTTGCAAAAATGAGATCAGTCTCAAGGAATAAATTCTCTGAGACGAAAGACAGACTTAAATAAAGCAGCAAAATTGCACCACCTCCCCGGCAACGGCGCCAAAATTTGTCAGGGCAATCGTATACCTATCAAAAATAACCAAATGGCTCTAACTAATATAGCTAGGGAAGTCGGGTCGATCTCCACAGGGAGATGGGAAAATGTCAACTTTGTCTAAGTTTGTCACGGTAACCAATTTGGGGGGTTTTAATTGGGTTGTTCTACTCTTATGAGAGTGAGAAAGAGAAAAAGGCAGAGAATAAAGATTAAGCAGATAAAGGAAAAGCAGCTAAGACAGTCGGTTCACCATGATCATTCAGTCAAGCAATCTAGGTCTCAGGTCAATGCAAGTATGGTCAAAGGGGCAGTGAATATCTCCTTTCGGTCTCAATTTGCCCTAAAGCACAAATAGCATAACTTCCGCCCTCACTACGGTGCCTTAATGTTCGCTACGAGTCTCACCCTTTCCAACCTTCCGGTCCAGGTCAAGGTTTACTACGGTAAAATGACTAATTGTGTCGACTTAATTAGACAGAAAAAAATAACAGCAACGATTAACAACAAGGACTACACAAGCATTAACCTAATATGGCGATGACTATTCCTTCATAATCATGGATCCCCTAGTCTTAGCAAAAGGGAATTAGCTACACATCATCATCGACTCAACAACAACAATACATAGATAAAAATAATTAAGCATGATAGCAACGAAATTAGAGAGCTTAAATGAAGCAATAACAATAGCAATAAGGGAAAGACAGAATTAAAACAGTAATTATGATTAAGAATTAAAAGGAAATAGTGATACCGATTACGAATTCCGAATCCAAGTTCTAGAGTAGGAAAAATGTAACGGAAAGGGAAGCAGTGAATAAGATCCAGGAGAAGTAAGTGAGGAAGAGTTACGCAATCTACCCCTTAGTAGCACATGAAAATCTCCCCCTTAAACCTAATCCAAAGCCTAATTACAAAAGCCCATACGAAAATAGGCGGAAAAATACAAATACAAGATAAACTACTCGATCGAGTGGAATAAAACCGCTCGATCGAGTAAACTAAGCAAAATTCCCTTCGATCGAGTAGAAATACTACTCGATCGAGTAACTCCGTATTGCGGCCTGCTTGATCGAGTCGATCGAGTAATCTTCATGGTATAAAGCATTCGATCGACTAGATAAGTGGTCAATCAAGCTATTTTGGCGCGTTAAGCACTAAGACACCTTTCGAATTCAGCTCGTTCGTCTTCAAAGTGATAGATTCCAAGCTCCGACTCCTTGTTCTCCATAAATGCATGCAAATAGAACGAGTTTAGGCTCTCGATTTATCTTCTCTTCGGTCTATTCCTGCAATTTACACAAGACAAACCAAGGTAGACTATTCGGGGGTATTTGTAGCTAAATGCCATGTAAAATGGTACAGAAATGCGTGTAAAAATGAGGTAAAAACTTTATATAAAATACACGCATCAAATCTCCCCAAACCAAACATTTGCGTGTCCCCAAGCAAACTATGATTCAGACTCGATCTTAGGCATTGACATGATTATAGACAGGAGAGCCAAGTTATTGCTTTCAGACTCCAAATAATAGTGATGGTTATATGGGGAAGGGTTTATGTGGTTAGACCATCCGCAGCCATGAGATGATTGCAATTACACTGGCATAAGCCTGTCTTATTCCGCCTTGATTACTTTTTAACATTTTTTAAGTAGCTGCAAAAGAGTCGAGTTAATACGAAACCACTGTAATTGCAAATGAATGAAATGATTAAAAAAACTTTCGAAGTCACGCTCAAATGACCAGGGGAAGTTAAATTACAATAAGGGATAGAGCAAGTAATAAAAGGGACATAAAGCATTGGTATGAAACTGAAACAAGGCCAGAAATAAGAGTTGTACAGGTCCTGGTGAGATATGAGCAAGGGTTTCTCACTAGATCAAGTAAAGTACTGTTTGTTGCTCTTTGATTAATCAGTTTTTAGTCTTGATTATTTTGGGGAAACTGTTGAGTGTTCAAGTCATTTTCCAATGGAGGTAAAGTGTCACTACTATTTGGCTTCAGAATGTAGATTAATAAGACAAATGACACATTACACTGTACATGTCTCCAAAATCTTGGAATAACATTTCATTGATAATTCTTGTGATTGTGAATGCTAATTCATCTTGATCGTCTAAAAATAGCTTCTTCATGATTTCAACACAAGGGTATGAATGTATGATGTATATATATGAGCTATATTGATAGACAAGACTCGATCTAAGGCATTGACATGATTATATTGTTAACTCGATCTAAGGTATTGAGATGATTATGTCCACGAAAGAAAAATAGAAAAAACATTGGAACATGTCACTTTTCACCACTCCAGTCCTACTTTATATTTCTAAGAAGCAAGCTCCACAATGAGTAGAAATCGGATCATAAATAAGGAGAATAAAAGATGGAAAACACCTTAAATACAGGTTTTTGAGAAGCCAACCATGGAGATTTTGCAGGCTATTGGTTTACTTCTTTCCTGTCAGCGACAAACGTTTCCGCAAGTATTTTTAATTTCTGCAATAAGATAATTAACAAATGAATATATCAGTAGAAACTAAGAGTAAACATTGACAGTTACCATTCAAAATTTAAACAAGTGCCATAAGAAGTAATCGTATCAAACTAAGAGATGCATGTTAACCATTGGCAACTTGTATACCACTAATTAATGAACAAAGCGTCTTGCTTGTGGCGGATATTATCCGTCACAAGCTGAAGACGGATAGTGCCGCTCTCATAATAAGGCAAGTGGGAGGGCAAGTGGGGGGGAAATGGAGCACCTCATGGATAGTGCCACACACTTGCATATTGTGAGAGGGGCATTATCCGTCTTCATCAGCTTATGACAGATAGTGTTCGTCTTCAATGAGAATTTATGATTAATGAATAATTGTACCAAATCTGAGGGCTCAAGAACATAGTTTAGCAGCAAAACCCCATATCTACAACTATTAAATTCAAAAGGAACGGTCACATATAACTCTTTGGAACAAGTTGTATCGAAGGCAACCATGGTTAACATGCATCCAGAACAGTTGGTTTTTCTACCAAGGCAATCATTGTGCTATATATTGATATAACACGGAAATTATATTTTTTAATTACAAAATTGAATAAATTAAACATGAAACTTACCTTCGTCAATGGCGGTGAAGGAGGAGTATGACGATGGTCAATGACACCGAAGAAGGAGAAGCGCAGTGGTCGATGACAGTGAAGAAGAAGAAACGCGGTGGTCGACAATGGAGAAGATGAAGAAGCGCGGTGATCGAATAAGGAGAGAGAAGATAGAGCATTGTATGGTTTGTAAATTGTAACGACGGGGAGCGTCTAAAATATTATGACCCCGACAAATCTCTGTTATTGGAATTTTCTAATCCAGCGGTCCTTAGTTGTTTTAGAGGTTCTCATGGTTCTCATCATACTAGGGGTTCTCACCGGATCCCGACCCTATATATATATATATATATATATATATATATATATATATATATATATATATATATATATATATATATATATATATATATATATATATAGAGTCGGGATCCGGTGAGAACTCCTAAATATTTGAGGATTGAGGATTAGTGAATACAATATCACAGGTTATTCAATACAATATCACGAAAAATTTGACCTTTGCCAAAAAAAAAAATTTTTTTTGAGACAAAAAAAATTTATAATTTTTTTTTTTGCACAGGTGTTTTTTTTGTGTGATATTTTATCGAATGACCTGTGATATTGTATTAAAGAAACTCTGATATTGTAACGAAATCCTCAATCCTCAAAAAAATAGTGTATCCTCACATGATCCCATTCCTATATATATATATATATATATATATATATATATAGCCAAGTTCAAATGAGTCCACTCAAATATATGAGTCCCTAAGTCCTTTTGTTGGCCCTTGGATTAGGTGAAACAAAGGGCTGAGATTTGTTTGAGCTTTACGTTAAAAAAAAAAGAAATCAAGTAATAATCATAATGAATACACTTTTTATTCTCCCAACACTGATTACCTCGTATTCATTAGCACAACTGTAATATCCCTTTCACGTTCAACTGTATCCTTCTCTCTAACCCTTTCTTCTTCCTCATATTACTCCCTAAAAAATTATTCTTCATAATGGTTTAATAACATCCTTTCATCCTTTAGTTAGTTCTTTAATATTTCCTTAAATTTTCGACCATATTCATCCTCTATTTTGTTCATCACTTATATTTCATGGCTGATATGGAGATTGTGGCTTATGAGGCTGTTAAGAACGGTAAGATGAGTACTTGTAATTTAATTGTTCTATAGAGATATTTTACTACTTATCATTGTTTAACGTTGTATAGTTAAACGGCTTATGAGGTTACAGATATTTTTTTTTTAGACGATGGAGGGGAGACGAGTAGTCGTTTGCTTTAGTTTTTGGTTTAGGGTTATTAAAGTTTCAGTTGTTGTACATTGGGGTTTTTTTAGCAGATTTTTGGTAATGATATGTTTGTACGTTGGTTTAGTTTACTTTGATTAATGTTTTTTTTTTGTACTGAACTTTTTTTTATTTGATTATTTTTTGTCGTCAGTTATAGCTGATGTAGATGATAAAACAATTCCACCGGTGTCAGAGGAAGACTTTTGTAAGCAGTTGGAGGATGTATTTACACCATACATTGGGATAGAGTTTGGGGATATTGAGGAAGCTATAACATTTTATAAGGTGTACGCACTTGGGGTTGGGTTCGATGTGAGAAAATACACGACTAAAAAGTGGCGTGACGGTACTATAAAATCAAAACTATTGGTTTGTAATAGGGAGGGGTTTACAAAATCAAGTAACGAAAGTCCGGGTAAGGAAGAAGATGGAAGCAAGCAGGAGAGAAGAAATAAGCTTAAGAGGATTGGTTGTAAAGCTCGGATGAGGTTATTTTTGAAGAATGGTGTGCTTTTAGTGGACCGGTTTCATGAAAAACATAATCACGAGCTTGTTGCTGTCAAAGATAGGGAGTTTCAAAAATTATCCAAAACCATTTCCAAGTATCACATGGGACTAATTGTCTCAAATTCAAGGGTTAGTAGCTTAAAGTTTTAAAATTTACGTTTAAAGTTTCACAATGTACTTTTAAAGTTTCAATAACGAGTGTGTGTTATGGTGTCATAGTTTTTTTGTTGTAAGTTGTTGATGTTTTAATTTTTGTATATTGCAATTTCGTAGTTCACGCATAAAGTTCCATTACTGAAATATGTAGTTGAATTTCCGCAAATAGATTTAATGTTTCACAAAATGTGAATTAGACTTTCAAAATTGCCTTTAAAAGTTTCAGTGATATATGTGGCAGTTTGCAGACATGAACTGTGTTGAAGTTGCAAAATTTGTCGTTAAAATTTTAAAGTTAACCTCTAAAGTTTTAGTGCTCAGCTTGGGTGTTAAAAGTCAGGAAAGATAATGTTGTTATTTTTTTTTTTCCATGACCTCAGTTAAAGTTTCGGAAAAGAGTGTTGAAATTTTGAATGGAACGGTTAAAGTTTCATTGACAGATACATTTGTGAGAGTGAATTTTACTTAACAGGGTTAAAGTTTGTACAACTGATAGGTAGAAATTATTAGTAGACGTTTGAATGTTCGAGTGTGAATTTAATTTTTGTTCTGAGGTTGGTTTGTTAATTCATTGCAGCTGAATATTGGAGCAACAAGGACTTACAGAATGTGTAAGGAGGTTGTTAACGGGTACCACAATATAGGGGCTAGTTTGAACGACTTCAAAAATTTTCAAAGAGACATAAAGTGTTTTATTCATGAAAGAGACGGACAACTTTTCATTGATCACTTCAAGAACATGGCAGAGACTCGGCCAGACTTCTACTTTGACTATGATGTTGACGTAGATGGTAGCCTATGACACGCTATTTGGGCGGATGGCATTGCTAGGAGGAACTACTCTGTCTTTGGAGATGCGGTTTCTTACGACCCTACTTACTCCACTAACAAGTACAATATGGTTTTCACTCCCTTCACAGGGATTGACAACCATAAACGATCAATAACTTTCTGTTGTGCCCTTATAGCAAAAGAAACTACGGAATCGTTTAATTGGGTGTTCGAGAGGTTTTTGATTGCTATGCGGGGAAAGGAACCACAGTACATAATAACATATCAAGATCCTGGAATAATTGCGTCAGTACCCGAAAAATTCAAGACAGCACGGCACCGGTTCTGCATGTGGCACATTATGAATAAGGTTCCCTGTAAGTATGGTAGCAAAAGGAAAGATTACCAGGTATTTCTAAAAAAGTTAAATGCTATTGTATGGGACGAGGAACTTGAAGCAGAGGAGTTCGACAATAGATGGTCAGCAATAATGGAGGAACACATACCCGCTGACATTGAATGGTTTACGGACTGCTATGATATAAGGAGGCAGTGGGTGATGGCTCACCGTAAGGACTTGAGAATGGGTGGTATTATGAGGACGACACAGCGGTCGGAAAGTGAAAACAGTTTTTTCAAGAGGTTTGAGGCGAGAAATGGTACTCTTGTTGAATTTTGGATGCGCTTTGAAAGTGCTTTGGACCAACAGAGACACAACCAGAAGAGGCTTGATAACGAAAACCGTCATTCAAACCCAAAGTTATGCAGTAAGTTGGCAATAGAGACTGATGGTGCGAAGATTTACACACATGATATTTTCGAGGAGTTTCAAGAGGAGTTAAAGAATGCAATTGGTGGATTTAGTTGCAAGGGTTTCTTGGAGTCGAACAACTTAGAGGTTACTACCTTGAAGGATTCATTGGGAGGCCGTAATTTTGATGTTCAGTATAACCCAGGTATGAGTAATTTAGTGCGTAGCAGATTTATTACTTGTTAAGAAGCGTTTTACATAGTTGAAGTATTAGAATTTCATGAAATTGTCTTAATGTTTCAAAGTTTAAATTTCATAAAACTATGTTTAAAGTTTTACATAGTTGAAGTATTAGTACGTTGATTTATTACTTGTTAAGAATTGTTTTAGATAGTTGAAGTATTAGAATTTCATGAAATTGTCTTAAAGTTTCAAAGTGTAAGTAATAAAGTTTCTTTTAGTCATGAAAGTTTCAATTTCATTTGCTAACTCAGGGACTTTTGAGGCGAAATGTTCTGTAAACTTTTTGAGAGGAAGGGAGTACTCTGCAGGCACATAATTTGGATTTATTCCAGTAATGGGGTAAATGAAATTCCGGAATCTGCGATTGCTAGGAGATGGACAAAGGATGCATTGCGGAGTGGTGACTATAGTACCGGGGAGTGTATAGATGACATGGATATTGTAGACAGTAAGCAACTTCAGATGACAAAATTGTGGTCGGAAATTCACGAAACAATTGGAGTGCTTGTTGATAAGGAAAAGGAAGACGTTGAAGGTCTTACTAATTTATTAAGGGAATTTAGAGAGAAGCTGACACCGGTAGGTGAGAAGTTGAATAAACAACAGGAAATGGAGAAATTACTTGGTTGTAAAGCAAGTAAGGAGATTTCTATACTGCCACCTAAATATTCCAAAAACAAAGGGAGTGGGAAAAGGATTTTGTCTAGTAAGGCGAAGGCCATTGCAATTGCCAGTAAGCCGAAACGCATGTGCAATAATTGTAAGCAAATGGCACACCATGACAAGAGGAACTGTCCTAACCTTTTTGCTGAACATCCACCGTAATTGTCGGAATCATCTGAAGAAGAGGAGGAGGAAGAGGAAGAAGTAGAAGACTTGTCAGAGGAGTAGGAATTTTTTTTATATTAAAATGTATTCGTGAAGTTAATGTCCTAGTTTTTTTGGTAAAACTTTGAAGTTAATCTGTTGTATGCAAGGGAAGTAGATGTTTGTGTAGTGAGGGTCTATGTTCGATTTTTTTTTATTTTAAAATTCTGAAGTTTATGGTGAAATTTAAGGTAGCCAATTTTTGGATTGAAAAATTTCATGCAATGTTGAAGTTTCACAGTTATTCTTTTACAATTTCCAGGTTCAGGCATGAATTTTTAAAAATATTGCTTTGAAGTTTCAACATGAGTGAGTTGAAGTTTCACTGTTGGTGCATAAAGTTTCAGAATATGAAACTTTCTCATGAAATTGAAATATTATTGTCTGATTGTTTGAAATTTGTGAGGTGAAATTTCAAAATACTTCCTAAAAGTTTGAAGAGTTAATAGTTGAATTTAAAAAATATCTACATAGTTGAAGATTTAACATGAGGCAGTTGAAATTTCAAAGGTGAGGATTAAAGTTTCAGATTGTCGACAATTGAAATGGAATTTAAATATTATTGGATGACGTTTCAAAGTTTTTGAGTTAAAATTTCGAAAAGCGTCGTCAAAGTTTCAGAAGATGTCTTTGGGATTTTATTATTGTATCTGTAACACCCCCATACTCCAAGTGCCTTACCAGGACCACTCAGGTATAAGGATACTACCATCTCGGTTGCCCGAGGTACTGAATATCATAAGACAATAAGAAACGTACTTTTAAAGTAATTATAGATTAGGTGATTACATGTTCAAACCAAAACTAATAAAAGGAATTACAAGGTTCTCATACGGTCTACAGCTAAAACTATCAAAGCTACTAGACTTCGTCTGACACAGCGGAAGACTTCTAACTGCCACGTGATGACTCATCCCAGCTATCCCATACGCGTCATATCACACCTGCTCAATAACTGCTCACCACCCTCGAATGGATCACCACAGTTTTTAAAACATTTAAACGGGGTCAGTACTAATCACACAATTCAATACATATATCAACAATAAGATAAATGATGATGCCTTAACTGTCACACACACACAACCAACCAATTCCAATCATCTCAATCATTGATCGTCCACTTTGGACCACCCGCCGCTGGGGGACCGCAGCCGTTCCCACCTAAGCCCCGCTCATCATACCGAGCGATAACCCTGTCCATTAATGTGCACATCCCCTTCCGTGGCGGGTTCCACGAAGGGCGAAACTAGGGCGTGAAGTCACTCCCGCAAGTGACCCCACTCAGCCGAGAACGCATCTCGAGAACCATCAACAGCAATCACAACCACAAACACAGTACAATCATCATATCAAACAACTAACTACAGCACATCACCAATATCCCATTATGGGACTAATACTGAGTAGGAAATCCTACCTGGAAAGCACAACAAAATCGAGACGGTATCTTGTTTGTATTAAAAAGTCTCTTCTACGAACCCTCCTCCTATCATATAACACATAGAGGTTACACATCACAAACTACACACAAAACCCCCAATCTCTAAATTAGGGTTTAGCCAAACTTAACAAAACATTATAAAAATTATATTAAAAGCTTACCCTCGACGCAGGGAACTCAACGATACGAATAACGACAAGAATCGACCGTCGAACTCGGAATTGCTAAGGATGCGATTAGGAAGATGAACTGGTTGCTTTCTCTCTTAAACAGGGTTTTAGGTTTTGTAAAAGTGATTTAAAACAATGACGACTATGTTTAAATACCTTAATCGCATAATTAAAAAAAACCCGAGAAAACTCCCCGTAAAACCGGACACTCGATCGAGTACCCCCTTACTCGATCGAGTACCCCAGCTACTCGATCGAGTACCCAACAGGTCAGAAACTATTTTATCTCGCAACTTACCCTTACTCGACAGAGTAAGGGCTACTCGATAGAGTACCCCAAGACTTATAAATACGGAGTATTACAGTCTTCCCTCCTTAAAAGGAACTTCGTCCCCGAAGTTCAACCCATACATAAAAACAACCATACAGACTCGACCAAGACACAACAACTTAGCTAAGGACTCAAGAACTCAACCGAACACAGAACATGAACTCTTAACACCCACTCCACCAACTATGTTTACTTCCACAACATGACTCACTATATCGTATCTACCACATATATATCTCTCACGACACCAACTCCATACATAACCAACTACCATCCTCTAATGCTGCTAGCTCCATAATATCAACTATCAAATCCAATACCAAGACACTCATAGACATCAAACGGGATGTTACATTCTACCACCCTTAAAAGGAACTTCGTCCTCAAAGTTTACTCACACTCGTAACCTCATCATCCAACTGTCAATACTAGCGAAATATTCTCACACTCCTAAACATAACGCTACTCCAAGAACGGTCATGACCTTTAATAAAATCACCCACAACACGAATCGATCTTTTATTCTACATCAAGACTCAACTTCCGAATATATTACCGTATGTACAACCATCAAAATCTGTTTTATCGCATCCTACTCCTCTTAAGACAAATGTTACGTCCTCGTAACTCACTAATACCAAACCATATCTATATCTCATTACCCTCTGTACCACCACATGTCAAAGATAACCGTCTATAAACCGAACACTCACCATTCTTATATCCAAGGCCCCCATACATAAACATTTCCCATTCCTCAACTCATTCGGCAGCGCACCTAACCTATACCATAAACTCGTAGCAAATCACCATACCCACTCTTCATTATTACTGCCAAACAACATACCTCTCTACGTAAGGCACTTATCTCCCAGAAGCATAACTCACGGTCCGCACTCGTTACGTACACGCACACTAGATCCTCAAGTTCTTTCTTTCATTACCGCAAAATTCATTCACAACTTAACATGACACTAATTTCCCCAACACCCTACACTCACTGTCTCAACAAAAGATTATGAACTACCTGCCGCTTTCAGCTCATTCCAACACATGTTCCACGAATCATTTTCCATTACCATGTCTACCGATGTCTCATCTGAAAACAAGATCAAAATTACCGTAACAACCTCTCACAACCGTGTCCCATCAACAGATTATCACTATCCCATGACAACAACGAAACATATACAACTCTATTTCACATCATACTCTACCTCATTCCCAACTTAACCTGGTAAAGAAAACATGAATAAGCAAGACAACTGTCTATCAGCACAAACTGACACTCGCAGAGAGCAACATCAAACAAAACAACAATCTATGTATAACTGGTATGCACTTTCGAAAACTCGTATCATAATCATCCCGCCTACTCCACCACAACCGGTGACGGCATCACAACACCGCCACCAACAGCCACACCGTAGTGCGAAAATACCCGCATCACAGCACTATTTACCGTGCCCGGATCACCACCCGAGGCACCACAACCACACCGATAGACATCACAACTGCATACAATTCCCATAAATACTGACTTAGCATAACTTCTCAGACAAGAAAAACTTACTCAAATCCACTTTATTAAATCACCACGCAACATATTATATGGATAAACAGATAAGCATCTCATGAACATCCTCTCTCGCCATTTCAGGAATACACATGTGTTATCAATACACATAAAATTATAACTAGCCATGTTAAATTAATCAAATTATTACCTTTTTGGATATCATTAAATTAAATTACCGTGTCCAACATATATATTACCGAACATTCATAAAACAATTTTATAATTATCATACCATACCACTTCTTGTGAGGTCAGAACCTCACACAAACATTTACACATATAATAGACCCGTAATCACAACCAACTAGTCAATCCTGACCAAGTAAGTTACCACTCGATAAAGGTTACCTGCCGCCCGAGTTTAACTCATATGCCCCTCATAACATATTCCCCCATTTGCACAACCATCACTTCCTGCCAAATATAATCACACCTTCACTATTCAACTAATAGCGTCCGCCTCATCTAACCACATCTTATACCCTCTCACAATCATACACAACAATCAGGTCCCTACCCAAATCAACCTCTTTAGAATTGCTACCTTTCTAATATTCCATCACTCTTAGCCATTAGTGATAACACCACAATGCCACCGCTGCTCGTATATCAAATCTCTTACACTCATATCAAAATAACATGGTTTTTCTACCATTTTTGGTTAACATTGCAAATAACGAACATCAAACCCATCCACAAAATTACCTCAACATTATTCCCAATGCTATCTTATTTGTATTGTCATCCAACTCTCCACCAAATATCTCGTATCGTGCCAATACTCCACCAACTTCTTACTCCCTTAATTCCTCGAAACTCATTACCAATCATGTTGCCCTGAAACTCCTATATAACCTTTAGCTAACACCCTCGTGATACCATCACATATTTCAATGATTTCTTATCTTTATATCACATAGCTCCGGTGAACATTTTCCTCAGCTTACTTTTATCCTTCTTTTCTCTTTACACTCAATAATACCAATTAATAGTTCAACTCCTTATTCCTTCTAGCTAACTCTTTAGAAATCTGGTTACCCCTTCGTTGCTCCAAAACTTAATTTCATTATTTTCTACCGACATCATCTCACTCTTTCTTACCATGGATCTTCTCTTATTATGCTATCACTCATACTTGCCACTAATCTATCCATAGAACCAACGTTTAATGTTCAAACAATTGCATCCCTCTTTTTACATCTCTAGAAATCAGAATTCATTTAATACCGTTAATTACCCAAGGAAATCACACAGTAGTTTCATCTTTTAATAAACCAAACCTCCCAAACTCACTCACTGTCTACAAATACACCTCGCGACATGTCTCCACAAAGTTCACTATATATTACTCTTCTCAACCCCTTTAAACGGACTTTCACTACATAAATCCATAACCCACACGACTCCTAACCATTTCCCTCCTTAACTCTTTACACATCTCAAGCTGCCACTATCCACATTTTTACTTTCAGTTTTTTCATTCTCACGTTCATTATACTCACATCATCCCTTGTCTATATTCACTTATTTTTACATTACTCAACACACAATCATATCACTCATCCCGTCTCGCAAAACGTGCGCCATGCCTCAATAAACTATACCAATCTTCCTTTTCTTTTTCCACCATCTATCATAATCACATATAACTCATGTCCTCCCCACCGAACTCATACTCATCATAGTGCCACTCTTTACATCATAAGATTGGGTAACTTACGCTTCAGGACCAACACATACGTAAAACAATGCATAAAGAAATAATACAACACCTTTGAATTAAACATAATATGCAACGAATGTCAAAAGACAAACATATGACCTGAAATACGCATATGACCTGCACAGACCCCACTCGATCGAGTACCAGAACCTACTCGATCGAGTTGAGGCTACTCGATCGAGTGCCCAACATGCTCGATCGAGTGCCCCGACTCCAGAACCCAAACAGACCTTCTGATCTCTGACTTACTCGACCGAGTAGCCCGGCTACTCGATTGAGTGACCCCATACTCGATCGAGTGCCCGAGGTACTCGATCGAGTGCCCGAGGTACTCGATCGAGTGCCCAAAAACACGATTCTGGTCAAAATAACGACAAGTACCCACTCGATCGAATCAAACCCACTCGATCGAGTCATGCAGACTCGTGAATACTACCCGAATGTTATCTCACATACCCTAACGTACTATGCATTCATTATTATTTCAACATTATGATTACAACTACGCATTCAAATCTGCGCGACTCCTCATACAATTAACAAAATAATCTACTTCGTGTTATCAAGTGCCACGTTATAAACAACCATCATGCTTTTCATCCAATTCGTTATATAAAACACATATCATTGAACCTCTATTCTTCATGTTACTACTTACCAAAAGTCAAACATTACCATCTATCATGCTCATATAACATTCAACTTTCAATCATGTATTACCCGCATGTTTTAAATTTTCATAACTTTTCATAACACAAACCACACCCATACACTACAAATCCTATTTCCATGTTGCTAATACAACAACATTACAAATCCACTTCATCACACATCATCATATACGAACTACTTTCTTTTTCTACCATATCATTCATCATTCTCATATACTTTTCCAACGATTCTAACCAACATGTCAACCAACTATCATGCAACATGCTTTCAACAAACCATATACAAAGACAATTAACATACACGTCGCACATATACACACGGACTCCACGTTCCCATACCATGTGACTGGCTTAAGTATCATGGGGCCAAGATTTTGAAGTGAGGGCGCCTACTCACCCAAAACCTAGCATCAGCCGGGGCTCCCATTACACATACACTAGGTTCATTTTATTAGACTCCCTATGTTCATTATGTTCATTTGTTACAGGTTCCAAAATCGTCGCTCTGATACCATTTGTAACACCCCCATACTCCAAGTGCCTTACCAGGACCACTCAGGTATAAGGATACTACCATCTCGGTTGCCCGAGGTACTGAATATCATAAGACAATAAGAAACGTACTTTTAAAGTAATTATAGATTAAGTGATTACATGTTCAAACCAAAACTAATAAAAGGAATTACAAGGTTCTCATACGGTCTACAGCTAAAACTATCAAAGCTACTAGACTTCGTCGACACGGAAGACTTCTAACCGCCACGTGATGACTCATCCGGCCTATCCCATACGCGTCATATCACACACGCTCAATAATCGCTCACCACCCCGAATGGATCACCACAGTTTTTAAAACATTTAAACGGGTCAGTACTAATCACACAATTCAATACATATATCAACAATAAGATAAAACATGCTTAACTGTCACACACACACAACCAACCAATTCCAATCATCTCAATCATTGATCGTCCCCTTTGGACCCGCCACGCGATGGGGGACCGCATGCCCGTTCCCACCTAAGCCCCGCTCATCATACCGAGCGATAACCCTGTCCATTAATGTGCACATCCCCTTCCGTGGCGGGTTCCACGAAGGGCGAAACTAGGGCGTGAAGTCACTCCCGCAAGTGACCCCACTCAGCCGAGAACGCATCTCGAGAACCATCAACAGCAATCACAACCACAAACACAAGACAATCATCATATCAAACAACTAACTACAAAGACATCACCAATATCCCATTATGGGACTAATACTGAGTAGGAAATCCTACCTGGAAAGCACAACAGTCAGACGGTATCAACAGCTGTATTAAAAAGTCTCTTCTACGAACCCTCCTCCTATCATATAACACATAGAGGTTACACATCACAAACTACACACAAAACCCCCAATCTCTAAATTAGGGTTTAGCCAAACTTAACAAAACATTATAAAAATTATATTAAAAGCTTACCCTCGACGCAGGGAACTCAACGATACGAATAACGACAAGAACCGACCGTCGAACTCCGGAATTGCTAAGGATGCGATTAGGAAGATGAACGGTTGCTTTCTCTCTTAAACAGGGTTTTAGGTTTTGTAAAAGTGATTTAAAACAATGACGACTATGTTTAAATACCTTAATCGCATAATTAACAAAACCCGAGAAAACTCCCGTAAAAAATAGGACACTCGATCGAGTACCCAAGGTACTCGATCGAGTACCCCCTTACTCGATCGAGTACCCCAGCTACTCGATCGAGTACCCAACAGGTCAGAAACTATTTTATCTCGCAACTTACCCTTACTCGACAAAGTAAGGGCTACTCGATAGAGTACCCCAAGACTTATAAATACGGAGTATGACAGTATCTTTGATTGAAGTTTCAACTTGAGTAAATTGAAATTTCGAAGTTGATGTTTAAAGTTTCAGAATCTGGAGGAGTCACTTGAAATGTGAATAGCTTAGGTTAAAGTTTCAACAGTTATGAGTTAAAATTTCAGAAAGTGTCCTCAAAGTTTCAAAAAGTTACTTTGGATTTTTTTTTTTTTCATACGTTTGGTTGAAATTTCAACTTTATTGAGTTGAAATTTCAATGTTGACGGTTAAAGTTTCACAATGTGGAGAATTCACTTGGAAGTGAAATATTTTAGGTTGAAATTACAAAAGTTGTGAATTAAAATTTCAAAATGTGCAGTCAAAGTTTCAGTATTTGAAATTGGAATTTAAATATTTTAAATTTAAATATTGTTGGCTGAAATTTGAAAATTTATGATTTAAAGTTTTAAAATTTCTGATTTAAAATTTCTGATTTGAAAATTTATGATTTGAAGTTTCAACTTGAGTAAATTGAAATTTCGAAGTTGATGTTTAAAGTTTCAGAATCTGGAGGAGTCACTTGAAATGTGAATAGCTTAGGTTAAAGTTTCAACAGTTATGGGTTAAAATTTCAGAAAGTGTCCTCAAAGTTTCAAAAAGTGACTTTGGATTTTTTATTTTCATCCGTTTGGTTGAAGTTTCAACTTCAGTGAGTTGAAATTTCAATTTTGACGGTTAAAGTTTCACAATGTGGAGAATTCACTTGGAAGTGAAATATTTTAGGTTGAAATTACAAAAGTTGGGAATTAAAATTTCAAAATGTGCTGTCAAAGTTTCAGTATTTAAAATTGGAATTTAAATATTATAAATTTAAATATTGTTGGCTGAAATTTGAAAATTTCTGATTTAAAGTTTTAAAATCCTTCGTCAAAGTTTCAGAAGTTTAGTTTGGAATTTTATTATTACATGCTTAGTTGAAGTTTCAACATGACTCAGTTGACATTTCAAAGTTGAGGCTTAAAATTTCAGAAAACGATGGCCAAAAAGTTTAAACTAACATTTCAAACGATGGCCAAAAAGTTTCAACTGAAAACTTGCAGACTTTTTTCATTTAATGTTGATCCTGCTAGAAAAGTATAGTTAGTACAGATTTAAGTACATTCAAAACAAGTACAATGTTCAAACAAAGTAGTAGGCTACATGAAATATTAATAAAACATTGTTATTTTTTATTCAAGATCTTCGAAACTTTACGCCTAGCATATACGACTTGCCATAAGCTTTCCTTTTCAAAGAATAAATTTCTTCACATTGTCCATGGTTTCGCTCGAACTTTGTTCATATCGGATAATACAAGGGCCGCAGCTTGAGTTGGATACGAGATAGCGCCGCCAATCTTCTTCGGAAGGTCTTCGTGCTCGAAAGGGGCACCCTCGTAACATAACATGTGCATCATTGTAAATAATCCAGACTCGACTTCGTTAGGTTTTGGACTCTGCCAACTTAATTTGATCTGGTGGTGCCTAAACTTAGCGACCTCTTCTGCTCCGGATACGCCTCTTGATTCGAGGTAGTCACTCATTG
Source organism: Silene latifolia (assembly GCF_048544455.1). Taxonomy (NCBI): domain Eukaryota; kingdom Viridiplantae; phylum Streptophyta; class Magnoliopsida; order Caryophyllales; family Caryophyllaceae; genus Silene; species Silene latifolia. The sequence goes on along the minus strand of NC_133538.1, from coordinate 156,581,967 downwards.
CACTGGACTGCACATAAGTAAGATGTAGTCATAAGTTAAGTTACATATTAGTTGCGTCGATATTCATCGTAGATATAGTAAGAAACTTACAATGATTTGAGACACCTTGAAGACTTTGGAATTCTTAAATTGCAGGTATAGCTGATGGTCAAGGACATCGATAGTACTTGCAATGAAATTGATACATATGCAAGCAAAATGATCGTCAATATTAACTGGTACGAAGATGAGCTCTGCATTCAAGTTGAAGGTATGACCACAGTGCTTGATGTACAAGTCCCAAATATGGAACAACGTATCGTACTACGCACTAGTCTGCGTCTCCTGTGTACCGTCTTCTTGGTTTTCCAACCATCGCATAACCACGTCCTGTGAAATATTTGTTCTTATAACTGGTTACAGAATATTTCCATTTGAATTATATAAATTTCATCCGCTAAATGTCATATGAATTTAAAAGTAGATGCGTACCGTGTGGCGTATGCCTAGGAAAGCCATTCTTGGTACTTCGTTTGCATCTGACTCTATCTGATTCAACAACTTGGACCAACATTCAATAACAGTTGAGGACATCTTGCTATCAGGTAGCATTGACATGATCCCATCCCTACAAAGTACGGCATTGACTCCGTAATCTGCCAATTGTTCCCTGCATCGTGAAATAAATGCGTCGTAAAAGTTGACTTTGGGATATTAATATTATCTGCTTGGTTGAAGTTTGAACTTGAGTGAATTGAAAATTCAAAGTTGATGCTTAAAGTTTCAGAATGTGGAGGAGTCACTTGAAATGTGAATAGTTTAGATTAAAATTTCAAAAGTTGTGAGTTAGAATTTCAGAATCTGTCGTCAAAGTTTCAAAAAGTGAATTTGGTTTTTATTTTCAACAGTTTGGTTGAAGTTTCAACTTGAAATAAAAATAATCAACCAATGCAACTTATATGGTGAGTGTGTACTCACATTACAAATATACTTCAATTGGCTATATGAACCAATACAGGTTAGACACCAAACTTACCTCGGGTCCAAATCGTGGTCGTCAAGGAAGCAGTAATCTGCTACGTGCTTCCTTAGTGTGGTCATATCCTTCAATAGCAATTGGTTGCACCTTGGAGTCTTAGATATGACAAGGGTAGTCAAATCAGCAACACCGCAGTCGAGAGAGCAACCAAGACCATCACCGCTCCCCCTAGGACGACTTTTAACAGCTGATAACTCAGTTGTCGGAGAATGAGCTAATGGGGTTGTTGGTTGAGGGGTAGTTGGATCAGGTACACTTAAACGGGGACGCTTGGATCCTTCAACTAGTGGTTGACTACTTCTTTTAGGGCCGATAGATTTAGAAGCTGATTTTGTGGACGTAAGTTTACCTTCTTTGAAGGATTTAGCCGCGGAAATAACCTCTTCCCTCGACTTGTTAATGTCACTAAGTACAAGCGTCGCTGCAATTTCAGCCATGTACAAGTTCATTGCATCCATGGTGCCTAGCCCGCAGTCAAAGGGTTTGCCATTATAAAGGAGCATGTGAATCATCATATAGGTACCACAGTCATTAGCTGAGTATCCTAGGCCTTGCCATGCAAAGTTAATGTTAACAAGTTTAAACTCGGATACTGACTTGCCTTTGTCTAACCCTTTGGAAACCAAATACTTGCCCATTTCGATTGCCTGTATGTATTTGAAAATGGAAATGAATATAGATAATAAGCAAACATGTGAGCATTATATGTAGAAGGCAGATATATGAAATTCTGAAACGACTTAAAGTTTTTAAAAAAACCAATTAAACTTTCATGAATAACAGTTAAAGTTTCTTTGAATTTGAGTTAAAATTGCAGAGCTCAGGTTCAGAAATTATAGTTAAGTTTCAAATTCTGGGGGTCAGGTTTAGTTTCTGTAGATTAGAATTTCTGGGAACAAGTTAAAGTTTCAAATATCATACTTAAAGTTTCAAAGTTCACGTTTAAAGTTTCAGTTTCAAGATTGGGTGTTAAAATCATTGGTAATTGTTAAAGTTTCATATTGTTGAATATAACATTTCAAAGTTGGCGATTAAAGTTTTTGAGTTAAGTTTTGTGAGTGAAGTTTCAAACTAGTGGTTTAAAGTTTCAGAAAATGTCAGTTAAAATTGGAAGTTTCAGAAAATGTCAGTTAAAATTTTGAAGATGACGTTTGAAGTTTCGGTAAATGTGAGTTAAAAGTGCAAAGTTCAGGTTTTAATTTTTTGTAGACTAGAATGTATGTCAACTGGTTTAAAGTTTCAGAAATTGTAGTTAAAATTTCAAATTCCACGTTTAGAGTTTCACTATTAAGATTATGTTAAAATCCATGTAGACTCTTGAAGTTTCATTTATTGGGGTATAAAATTTCAAAGTTCGCAGTTAAAGTTTCTAAACTAAATGTTGATTAAAGTTAGCAAGCACTGGTTAAAGTTTCAGACAATGTGTGTTCAAATTTGGAGTTGGACGTTTAAATTTTTAATATCGTGTTTTTGCTAAATTTTCAAAAGTTGATGAATGACTTAAAGTTTTAATACTGTTGTAGGAGTAGAATTAAAAGTACAAAGCTTGGGTGGAATGACTTACAGTTATAAATAGAATATTTGAGATAGGTAAAGTATCGAAATCTTCGCTATATGAACGGTTGTCAAGGTATTCAACCTGCTTTGCGGGGAAATTTATACATACACAACTATAGTGAGGCGAACCACCTGATAACCCAGGAATGAAGACCTGAGGAAATTCAACATAAACCTATTAATAAAACTTACAATTAAGAATATTAAAATTATTAATCGAGATAATAATGGGTTTAAAAAGGTTACACATACCAAATCGTAATCTAGTAAACCGAGATACACAATCACTGACCCAAATGTCCCATGTTGTGAATATATCTTTAGTTAGGTCTAGCACTTCCCCCTTTTGTTTGGCTTCCCAAATTTGGAGTACAAGACTCTGTCATAAGATAGGGAACAAGTAAAAATTTGACACTTTGTTGTGAAAAGTAAGTAACTGTGAAAAATGCGCACATACAGCGTGGGTAAGCCCAAAGAAACAGCGGGAAGTTGGGACTGGGGCAGTTGTATCAGTCATGATCTTGTTGAGTAACAGAGACCAGCAATCGATAACATTGTTCGTGATCTCAAGACCGGGTTCTAACGACCGAATGTCCTCCTCGGAATGAAGTACAATCTTGTGTAGGATTCGATTGTTTCCCTACAAAAAAATGTGCAACTAGGAAGTCAATACAACAAAAGAAAGGGTATACAGTTCTTATAGGTAAAACAATATCAACTAATATAAAGTTCTTATAGGTGACTTACAGTTTACTATAGTTCTCCGATTTATTGAAGATGTAATCCATTACATCCTTCCTCCTGCTAAAAACGGATGTGAATAGCCTGTTGTTGCGGCGTAAAACATCAGACACAAAAACCTGGCTCGGATCTGGTCCACCACAATCAAAAGAGCAACCGAGGTTCTCAGGGACAATAGACATGCAAGAAAGTTTGGTTTTTGAATGAAATAGGAATGGATGGTGAACACCATCAGTTTGAGGGACATATATTGCAGGAGCCTCTTTATTTGTCTCATCCAAACCTTGCACCATATCACCTGAACGCTGTTCAGGTACGTCTGCTGCAACAACAGCCGCAACCACATTCCCCGAAGAAAGCAACTCAATCAGAATCTCTTCTTCTCACACCTCCTGGAGAATGGCATTTACTTCAGCAGTAGTATAAACCGGCGCAGAACCAATTAGTTGTGTAATAGACAAATCCAGTACTTTTTGTTGAATTCCTTGGACATCCCCAACAGCTTCTACATCCATCAAATCGATAGCATTATCCTTGTTTTGAATGGGTGTAGAAATTTCTATGTTGTTCAAGTGTTGGTCTGATGAGTTTTCATGGAACTCACCATCAGCTTCACCTTCCATCGTATCAACCCCTTCCTCTACACTTGCAGAATGGTGTATGTCTTTATCTCCCGAAGTAGTATAATAGTCATTGGTGATCATATGAAGGGGCGATAATTCTTTTTCAGCAGTAACAGACACTTCATCATTTTTGTCAGCAGAAAGTACAACAGCGAGGTCACATAAAATGCCACTAATCTGCTCCATTGATTTAGAAGCCTCATCTTGTCGATTTGGATTGGCCACAGGATCTTGCTTAAACACAGGTGCGTTGTCAAATACATCTTTCATTCGAACGGATATATCAGCTACCTCATCAACATGAAATTGAAGCTCATCAGATTGAAAGAAGGCTTGTGTGGACTGTGAAGGAACAAGCTTGGTTGGATCAATCTCTGGAGTTGTTAGACGCTTAATCTTCGAAATCGCATCTGAGTACCATGCATGGAAGACGATTGAGTTACGCTGCATCTGTAGGTAAAGCTCATGTACAGCCTGCAATGCAACAATACAATCCAAATGTATTATTAGAATTGCAAAGTTAAGGTTTCAAATTCTGTATACTAGAATTTATGCCAAAGTGGTTTAAAGTTTCAGATAATGTTGTTAAAATTTCAAAGTACACAGTTAAACTTTCAGATAATGTTGTTAAAATTTCAAGTACACATTTAAACTTCAGTAGGAAGTTTGGGTGTTAAAATCAATGAAAATTATTGAAGTTTCATATTGTGGTTATAACATTTCAAAGTTGACGGCTAAAGTTTCTAATGAATGCCCAAAGTTATCTGAAACTTTAAACCACCTGGCATAAATGAATGCACATAGTTTTAATGAATGCTCATCAGATTTACTCGTTTCTAATTAAACAAAATGATAGATTGACAAGCTTGACTTACATCCACGGCTCTAGCATGCAACTCCTGGTCATCCTCAACACCTGAAGGTAGTTCGATCTGAATGAACTTCTTCTCGTTATCAAGATGAGGTGTGGAAGCCAACAA